>NW_026863069.1:0-12994 GCF_026571515.1 Ruditapes philippinarum | reverse complement strand
ATGATTATATTAATGCACATAAATCTATGTTTTACAGGCTGTAGTTCATGGTCAACACCCTAATTCAACAATTAAATACCTAAATCCACATGAAAAGGTTACTGTCAGTACGTTGTCTGAGAGTAACATTTTACAAAATGCTGTAACAGAATCTGCGCCTGAAGACAAATCAGGAAGCACATTTGGAGAATTAAAATATACCAAAAACGACGTGAAAAGCCAAAACAAAGTAACTACCGACTCGGTATCACTTGAAGAAAGTACTGTTAACGGTAGATCAGAGGTTAAGACTAATATAAAGCAAACTACTTCTGTTGGAGTACAACATATCAATATAGACAAAACAACTCGTCTACCAAAACCAATTCATTTTCCAGGAGGTATCTTTATCATATAGTAATGTTTGTGTACCATTTCTCAAATTAGGCATTTTGTATGTAAAAATGTTCAAAAGGTGTCCGGTTGATTGTCCCTGACCAGTAGAAGGTAAGACAAATGAATACTACCTTTGATGATTTCAAAGAGGCAATGCTGTCTTTTTTTAAAACAGAGAGCTCTTTATTATACACAAAGTGTATGTAATCAGAAAATAGTCTTCCAGCTTTCTACAGACCTTACTTTTCTATGCAATATCTAAATTATTATGAAAGTAGGTTTTTTTTTATTTGATTTTATTTCAAAGATTCACATAAAATTGTCCTTAAGATAATCACCTCGACTAAATGTATATTTCAAATTGTACTTATCAGATGTGTATTTTGTTTCAGATCATGCGGATATGTATTCGAACAGCTTATTTCTGCAGGGTCACGTGTTCGGGTTGCGTGATGACCTCATAAACATGATCCATATGTCATTGTCGTCTGGCAACACCTTTATTCCTGTTGAGGCTCTCAGAGTAGATCCATTAGAAAGTTCATTCGAAGAAATGGGTTACGAAGGGTATATCTCATTCTTTGTTTATTTTCAGGCATCGTGTAAGTTTTGAATCAAGTTGTCTGCATTATGAATAGAAAACAAGAAAACCAAGGAAGAGAATGAACATTATAGCAAAATCGCATAGTATGGGATTTGAAGCGATGTTCAATCTTATCAAAATAACTATAAATTAGGACGAACATGATGCACTAAGGAGACAGATATTGATTCATATCATAACATTCTAGAGGTTGTTTTACAAACAATCATGTAATACCTTTCTAAAATTTCATGTGAGTTATTAATGTTGTGTAAAACTTGATTATTTTCAGGGAAAAATACACTCAGATCCGGTATGTGGTAAGCTACAACGGTCAGCCAATCCATACTGAAGTTATTACAAGGTTAATGAGCTCGCCAAAAGTTTCTCATCATTTCAAAAAGCAACTTGATGGCAGGCAACTTCGTGAATACAAGGCAGCTAAATCAATTAAAAAGGAGGTATAATCTTTATATAAAAGAAAGATTTTTTTTTATTTTAATCCTACAATAATGTCGTTTGCAGTGTCGGTGCCAAGAAAAAAAAACGACAATTATGAATTACAAATTAAAAAACGCCGCTTGACAAGATACATATCATAAATTTAATTCAATAGTTTTTACGTATCTGATGATGCTGTAATATTGTGGTGAAATGTATGCGGCCTTATAGTGTCACAAAAGGCGAATTTTAATGTTATTTTAAAATAGAATCGAAGCGTAGATCATTACAACACCTGTGCGAAAATTCATTATGCCTATATAGCTGTGTATTTAAACTCATGGATATCAGTATGATTCTAGACAAGTTTTGCACGATATTGTTTAAGTATTCGCAAATTTTAATTTCAATTTTGATTACAGACATGGACACATAAACATCTTGTTGCCATTGTTGTACCATCATGTGTTGCTTTTGTTATCATTCTTGCGGTCGTATTTGCTGTTGCAAGAAAAAGGTACGAAACATATGATTTGATTACAATATAAACTATAAACTTAACATTTCAAAGGTATTCGTAAGATAATCGTTTCTATTGTTTTGTTTGTTTGTTTTCTTGTTTGTTATTTTGTTCTTTTTGGGCGGGGTGAAGGTAGATTATAGATCGGTTATAAAAAATGATAGGATAGATGATTATAATATCTGTGAAATTATATGTTTCATACGATCGATCATTATCTGGTGGAAATGCTCCTTAGTTCTGCACAATCTCCATACAAATTTCGTCATTCATCAGTGCTAGATGACATTTAGTTAAGGTAAAATCTAGCTAAGACATGCTTTGAAAATATAAAAAAAAATGGTAATAGAGATTTAAAATGAAATATAAGTTTAAGTCAATTGAAATAACTTAAAGTCGTAAAAATATTTTTTCCAGACGTGTAGCAACATCAAAGATGATGGAGCAGAAAAAGAAATCTTGTAAATCTAATGTTGTGTCTGACAAGAAGTGTCCACCACCACCACCGTACAGTGTTGTTAACCCTGCCTATAACTTTGAAACAAATGCTGTCATGGAAGGCTATACTGAGCCGTAAAAGTAGCGGCGAAATTCAGACTTTGTATGATAATGTTCAAATCCTTGTTATTTGTTTTAAAATTTTATGTACGTTCTAAAAACTTCTTATGTATATCAAACCCCATGCCATGCATCTTACAAACAGTCGAATGATAATTTAGGCACATTATGCCTAAGAAATAAATAATTTTTACTTCTTTAGAAATGTCAAGCATGAGTTTGTTTTTTTTTAGTTTAAAGAATGGTTTTAGAGTATGTTAGATGCTTGTCACCAGAAGAGATTAGCGCTAAATGTGAAATAAGATGTCCTAAAGGTGGCAAAATTCAAACAAAGTAGTATTTTGACTTCCATACAAAATAATAAATCACTATAACTGTGCAAATTGCCAAAAAGCAACATACGGAAAACAATTTTCAGGTAATTGACTAATAATGAACATTTTGGAAATTATAAAAGTAAACCAGAATTAAAAAGATTTTGAGAAATAGAATAAAAAACATTGCTGGGGCATAATGGGCCTTTAAATAACCAGTACCTCAGTATCTTTATAAATTTATAAACAATCACTCGATTATATTATGAACATTATGATGTTGAATAAGATATTTTTTTAGCGATTCTGTGTTTAATAAAATTCACTGGATTTAAACCACTTATTATATTTTTTTACGGTAGCTAACAAAGAAACATAAACCTTTCAAACAGTATAAAACTCGTTCGTTTCCAAAACAAAATATTTCTGACGCCATGTTCAGTAGGAAAATATCAAGATTATGATCAAATCATTCAAATGATCAATATTCATTTTCCTTGCATTATGAAACATAAATTGAGCCGCGTCATGACAAAAACAACATTATGGGTTTGCGACCAGCATGGATCCAGACCAGCCTGCGCATCCGCACAGTCTGATCAGGATCCATGCTATTCGCTATCAGTTCCTCTACTTGTAATAGAGTTGGTAAGCGAACAGCATGGATCCTGATCAGACTGCGCGGATCAATATTAGGATTAAGATAATTTTTTGTATCAAATGTAAAATGCCCATATATTGTAAAGTATCAAATTTTCACGTACATGCTGTTATCAGGTTAATACTGAATATTAAATCTACGAGGATTAACACTGGAGATTTTTTGAGTTTTAATTTACCTTTTATTTTATAAAGTAAAATAGCAACTACGAATGGTTGTGGGATGAGCCATTTTGATAAACACTATCAAGGTCGAAATTTCAAGGGCCTAAATCTATTTAATTTCTATCACTCTCAGATAACCGTAAATAATTCAAGTAAGATGCACATTTTATCCCAAAACATAAGCAAAGTGTTGATAATTTAGGCAATCCTAACGCTATATTCATAATATTTTAATCAAATGTACGCCGTTTAATTTTATAGTACGAGATGTTTCAGACCTTAGTTTTGATAATTATAATGTCCTGATTAAAGATAACAATCTATCAGTAATAGACTTACTCCGGAATTAAGAATATTTTGGGATTTTCCCCCAAGCTTATCGGGGGATACAATCGTACTTTTACGTATAGGATATCGACCGAGTACGAGGTCTTTCTGTTTAGGAAAGACCTGGTCACGAATTTTATGTGACACCGAGGAGAGCGCGTAGCGCTCGAGGTGTTCATGAAATTCGTGACCAGGTCTTTCCTAAACAGAAAGATCGATGTACGAGGACGATATCCAACTTACACACCGTAAAACTATATTGACTTGAGCAGTGGCTGATCCAAAGAATTTGATGTAATGCACAGATATTATTTTTAACACAACGCATATACAGGTAAGCTTTTATCAACGTTCTACTGAAATAGGTCTTAATGGAAGGTTTTTAAAGAAAGAATAATTATGTTGATAGTATTTCGTATCAGACAATGCAGGTTCTAGGATATTTTCCCACAGATAGTCCCCCCGGACGTTTGCCCCCTTTTGTTTGCTGTTGTCATTTGTTACTAATCATCTCGTGCATAGATTTTTGTATGCCATAGGAAACATTATAGTTCAATTATTTATGGATGCGATTTAGACTTTCACAAATTTGCGCAAGAGCTTTTTTGTATTTAAGCATAATGAAATGCCGACAATAGGCGATGAATTTTGGTTTAAGTCGAACACGATAACGTTTACATTAATCGGTCGAACCATAATAATATAACAGTTTATTCAAGTTCATCAATTATTACGTGTCGCATTTGTATTGCAATATAGAAAAATAAAAGTGGAAATAGACTCATAAATTTGAGTAGCGTAGTGGTTAGAGAGTTCAGATTATGAAGACCTCAGGTTTTGGAGTTCAAATCTGCAACTGTGTACATTTTTTGAGTATGGTTTTTACTTTTAATAGAATGTATTTTTATAGTGTAACACGTAACTTTTCATTTTCTCTTTTATAACATTTTGCACACTTTTTTAAAAATTTTGGCTCATTTTATACACCATATACATATTTTTTCTTCTATTGCTCATTTATCTCCCTAGTCACGACTGTGTTGTCTTACACTTAAAACCTGTTGAAAGCGAATATGTGTATAACTAAATGTTCTCCATATAGAATTGTGTGACTGAAATTCACTTGGAATTAATATCCAGTTCTTTGTAATAAAATAAATACTAAAAATAAAAAGTAAAATGAAAAAAAGGCTTTGTCCAGGATACGAACCGGGGTCTCCACATTCACAGAGCGGACACTCTACCACTATACTATTATGCTAAATACATAAAAATAGGTGGCAAAAAATTTAGGCGATAAATAGTATGTTTTTATATCAGAATTATCGACACCCCTATTTGTCAATATTGATGTAAACAGATAATGAAAGAAATAGCGAATTCGAGCTGTAGCAAACAATTCAACAATAAATATTTTTAAACATTCTTAAAACAGGGAGAGGGGGGGGGGGACAAATCCGAGGGGGCAACTGTCCAAAGGGCATACCCGGCAGACCACGAAAGACTTACATATGAATAATATTGGCAAGTGTGAGATTCATGAACGGAAACTATATTTTATATAACAGATTATAAAATGTTCTAGAGTTAAATCATAATTTTTTAAAACTAAATCACTTAGAACTTGATTAACATTTTTAAATCGAAATTAGTATGCTGGATTACTGCTTTATAGTTTCATAGATATGAACTTGAAGCGTCCATTTTGTTATATTGTGAACTTATTGACAGAAGAAACACTTAGATTACTATTTCTTTGAAAAATGACGCGATAAAATAGATGTTAGATGTGTCCTAACTTTGATATGCTATCCATTCATTTTATTCAAAGATTTGATATAGGGATGCTGGAATAATTGCTAAGTACAATCAATAAACAGTATCTTGTTTAAAAAATGTATCCTAATTTTGTGAGACAGGAACATTGTGACAATCATTTACATTTTATTTCAATTTTTAATTTTTGATAATATTTCATATTGTCTTTGTCTGCGCATTGGCAGGTCTATTTTTTCACGTGTATTTCATGACCGGGTCTGTCTGACTAGAACAGACCTGTGCACGTGCAAAAGATAGACCTCATAACGGACTTTCTTTTGTTTAAACAGGTCTATCCGAAAAATATAGACCTGTCACAAACAATAGAGGAGGCGTGTAAAGTATAAGGGCAACAACTGACTTATCTTTTGTGACCGGTAATGCACCACCGTGAAACTATAAGTTAGCTTGTACCGGGGGATTAGCTCGGGTAAAAAACACACATTTTCTGACTTCCGGATAAAATCTATTTGTAAACAGTACGATTTTTAAAAAATCAATGTGAACTTATAAAATCAGTTAATTTCTAGTATCTATACTATTCTCAATCATGAGAGAAGCATTTATATTTGAACTAATTCAACATACAGCAATAATAAAAAAAATGAGCCGTGTCACGACAAAACCAACATAGTGCGTTTGCGACCAGCATGGATCCAGACCAGCCTGCGCATCCGCGCAGTCTGATCAGGATCCATGCTGTTTGCTTACCAACTCTATTACAAGTGTAGAAACTGACAGCGAACAGCATGGATCCTGATCAGACTGCGCGGATGCGCAGGCTGGTCTGGATCCATGCTGGTCGCAAACGCACTATGTTGGTTTTGTCGTGACGCGGCACAAATCTTTTCACACGCGTCTGTATTGACAATTTGTTATAATCAAATTGCTTCAGACAGATTTAAATGGAAGAGACTGTCATTCTTTACACTTAACTGTTATGTTTTAAAACCAATTTCAGGTCAAGGTCATAGTTTAAGTTGGGCAAAATGTGCCGGTTTAAGTACAATATATAGAAGGCGAAAAAAAAATTGTCAAAACCATATAATATTATGGAAATTGAAAATTTGCCTTCAAGAATATTATGTCTCGTCTCTGCAAACATATTGTTGTATTTTATTTAATATGTTTCCAGTATTAAAATAATGATAAAATACAACCAAAAATCAACAACATATTTATTACATGTGTAATAAACAAAACAGTAACGTGTCTAAATATGAAAGCCAAACAATTTCATTAACATTTTTTAGCTCAATACATTTATGTTTTTCTTCCTGTTTATTTATCACCAGTATAATTATTTTTTTTATTATAGTCGGTATATTCTATATTTTCATTTATGTATCAGACATTTATATTATCGTCTGCTATCCCAGTCGGTCTTGTACTCTTCCATACGTTCATTATAACTAGAATTCACGGCAGCCTCATAGGACGGGGGTGCACCTGGAAAACAAAACGAAACGTTCATTCAATTTTCATTTTAGTTCAGAATTCCAATTAATTCTTAATCCTTTACTTAAGAATTTCTTTGAGGATTTCAATTTGGATTTGATTTGTAAGTCAATGTCATTATCAAAAAAATCTTTAGAAGAAGTTCAGAAAATCCACTTGTGTTGTATACCAATGAACAAATCAGCCAGAAATTAAAATGCAGAGACCAGAAATGTGCACATATTATTGTTTTTATTGTTATTCAATCGTTAAAAAATTTCTTTTAAATTTTAAAGGGAATTTTTTTATGAGGACCAACCTACTTTCAAGGTGTTAAAATCGTTTTTAATTGTAAAATTTATTATTCTACAAATGTCTTTTTTAATTAAACTTTTAATTTATGCCTTTTTTTACACAAAGATGTTAATAAATTTCTAATTATTTCCCGTAGTTCTGATAATAAGAAAAATTTTTCCAGTAAAAAATCAGTAATATTAAAGCCGTGTGCGACCACATTTACATTAACTAAAATTTTTAAGCTGATCCAAACCAGATTTTAATAACAAAATATATGATAATAACTTATTAACTACCTGAAGGGGGTAAATGTGGCACATAATTACCAGATCCAAGTGTGGTTGGTTGATCTGCAATCTTTGGCGATGCAGGAATTTGGACTTGTTGCGACACACTCGGACAGCTCGGGCCAAAACTGGTTTCCTGTAATGGCTGGAAATGGCTCCTTTGCTGAGCCCCATACCGACCCGGGCTTGTCCTCACGTAAGGAGCCTGCTGCAAAGGTATGTTAGTGTGTTGAGTTCGAGTTGGAACGTGTAGTTCTTGTGGTACTGGAACATGAGTCCCTAAAGGATAGGTCCGAAAGCCTTGTGCATGGATTTGAGGGCTCGGAGGATAGTGTACAGTTGAAGGCTGTATTGCTGTAACATTTCTATGACCTGAAAAAATTTAGAAACGTCCTCACATATATATGGTTCCCCTTATAGATCGGGGTACTAGATAATGAGGCATAGTGTGCCTTTAACAGACCATCGGGACTTAAATTGCAGAAATAAGAAAGATGTTGTTCTTTTTCACTTAGAAATACATTTGGAATATTTGGGCTGTAAACTTTGTGGTTTAGGTGTATGACAAAAATAGTTCAACTCTGACCGATGTTACACATATTCAATGCAATAAAATTAGTAATGTTGACTATATACATGTATATTTTATATAATGTCTCATTTCAGATAAATTAATACAGTGTTCTTAGATCGGGTAATACAAAATATTCACAAGTGAAAATTCACTAATGAATATTCTAAACGCCCGGCTTCCCAATGGAAAAGTTTCTTGAAAATCAGTCAGTTCTCCCAAAAATCTTAACTTACACCAGCTTTTTTACTTCCCAAATTAGCAGTTTCAGCAATATTTTTTTCAAGGCCTGAGAAAAATCATAAACACAGTAAACTTGGAAAGTATTCATTATTGTTAATTAAGTCCATTGTAATGTTCAAATTGTTTATAATGTGGATGCAAATCCAAAGTATGTTTTTTCTTACACGTAGTAATGAGAAAGTTTTGTTACTACCTAATAATAGCTTTGATGTAGTAAATATGACAGAACTTGACAGAATATTGAAGAAAGGCAGAATAACTCTTAATGTAAGACCGACTGAATGTTTTAAAAGTTACCTCCCTTGCATTCACGATAAAGTGGAACACGTTTCATAAGTAAAGAACAGAAACGTATCTTTTGGATATCTTACGAAATATCAATCAAATTAAAAGTCAGCGCTCCGAATGCCGATCGACTATATTTGAGGAACTAGTTATCACTTATCGGGAGTTTTTCGACTTATATTAAAAATATTGAATAATATATTTATCTGAATTAATTAAAATGTTTCATTGTCACAATAAATAAGATATCAGGTTTGATATTATTAATAAATGAGCCGCGTCATGACAAAACCAACATAATGGGTTTGCGACCAGCATGGAACCAGACCAGCCTGCGCTTCCGCGCAGTCTGATCAGGATCCATGCTGTTCGCTATCAGTTTCTCTACTTGTAATAGGGTCTGGAATACATATAACAACATTTTTAACGTGTATTCGTTGTAAATTGTTTTTGTGGAAACTTAATACAAAGGTAAAAGGAAAACAATAAAACAATATATTTTCTCTTTACATGGGCAACATAAAAAATTTCATTCATCTTTATACGAATGTGATTTATTTATCAAAAAAAGGATTTTAACTTACCTGCCATATTTTCATGCTGGTGTTTGCATTTACAGTAAACTACACATCCGATTATCAACACAATACTTGGTAGCACTGTAGCCAACACTATAATAGGCACAGGTACCGCAGCTGAAATGTGTAGGATACATACTAGTAATAAGAATAAATATTTTTTTTTTGTATAAATTAGGTAATTTACACATTAAGCGTTTAAACGTAGGAAAATAATTTAATCGATTTTCAGACATAACATGGTACATATTATTTACTTAATAGTAGCAAACATTTAACTAACTACAGGGGCTGTGGCCTTGGATTGTAAGAAAGGGCCTCTACGGACTAACAGGGACTTTACAGGGACCAATGGTTGCTTGCAGAGACAGGGAGCAGCAAGGTGCAGATATTCTCGCCTATATGGCTTTGTCTCAGCGGCGAGTTAAGATAAACTTTATAATCATCAATATCCACAGTATATAAACGATTTGAACCCCAACCGGATCTTGTGAGAAGATGTCAGTGTCAGCCATGTTCTGACGCTTAACTTGTTTGATATATTGGTATTTATATTGATACTTATGGACGTTAGGTTAGTAAATCTATATTTATATCGTAGAAGAGAAACTTTATTAAGTGTTTTAGTTATGCAAAATATAAATGTTAGCATTAAAGCTATAAAATAATCGAAACTCACGAACTGCTTTCAGGTAATCAACACTAAACACTAGCAAAAATTCGTCTTATTTCAAGGTTTATTTAGTTAAACATTGAATTGTGATATCGAACTACTAAAATTATCAATAACAAACGAAAATTTAGTCATCTGCAAAAAATATTGCTGTATTTTGAACATTTAATTAAGAGTTTAACCAAGGAGGTCAATTCTGTAAACTGAACGTTACTTGCTGGTGATTGTGAACCCTACTTGTGAATTTACGAATTTTATCTGTACCCTGACTTGTGAGTATTTTAAAAGATTTAATGGAGAGAACGTTAATTATTTAACGTATTTATTTGTTTATTTAAGGCAAATTGGAAGAATTCAGTTGTCTTCATTGCCCCCTTTCTATTAAAAAAAATCGGAAACACTATTGTTCATAATTTGGACATCAGAACAAAAGCTCTCAGTTTGACAACAATAACAGAAACATTAAAATCATACTCAAAAGAATCTATAAATATTCAAAAAGAACTGAAAAAATAAAAAGGACTTTAAAAGCAAATGACATTACAAAAACAGTAAAAATTTCAAGACAAGAAGAACTTGAAAAATAATCTCCAATCAAGAAATGTCAAAAAATCAAAACGCCTGTTAAAGATGTTCACATATCGACAAAAAGATACGTTTTTTAGTACAGATTACGAAGAGTTTAAGTTTTAACTTTTGACAACTTATTTCACAGATCCCACATTTATGTTTTTTTTCACACGAAAGCTACTGTCAAGACCCTAAACTTCAAATGATTCACCCAAATGATGGCCAAATCCGTCTGAAATACATGTTTATTGCAATTTATAGAAAGGAACTGGATTTTTATATATCTTTTGACTTAAGATAACTTATAATAACCAATGATAAACTTTTTAAGTTATGTGAAAAGAAAACTAACAAGTTATCTTAGAAACTGGCAAGACCTATGCATGTCCTGTTGTTGTTGTTTTCTATTTCAGAAGGCCACATTGGAAATAAGATAAATTTGATTGTTATTGTATGTTCTTAATGTGTATTCTTCTTTAAATAAAGATATTATTATTATTATTATTATTACTGTAAACTATTTAAAAATAAGTGGAAATAAACTTGCAAGAGTGAAAACTACCTTTTAGACATTTATCAACAATATGCAGGTAACTCCTTAAAATGATCCTAGTCGTGCATGTCAGAAAAAGAAAGCCAATGCATTTATGAGAATATAAAGCATATTAAAATCAACGGTATGTGTACAAGCTTTCAACATGTTGAAATATTAGTAAGTAATCTGCCAAAAAATCCTGTGATGATCTTTCGAGGAGGATGGATTGTTCTTGCATAGCAGACTGGCGTTTCCGTGAGTTTTACCCATGCCAGAAATTTCATCTGGCATGGGGGGTGCCAGATGAGTCGCGTGCCAAACAAAAACGTCATTTTAGCGCACTTTATTAATGAATCGCGTTAAAATGACGTCGTTTTAGAGGGGAAATATGTCTTAGGATGACGTCATTTCGCCGTTGTTATTTAAGTTGTAAGTTCATACGCTATTGTAAGAAAATAGTTATGGATGAAATGACTTTGATTTCCATGAACATATATCATATTGAGGTAAACTATTTTAAATATGAAATAATATGGCAGAATATGCAAGAAAAAATATCTTTCATATGTTTGCGGCTCGGATCGGAATATCCGTCCCTCGGGACGGATATTCCGGTCCGAACCGCATCATATGACAGATATTATTATTCTTGCATAGCAGACTGGCGTTTCCGTGAGTTTTACCCATGCCGGAAATTTCATCTGGCATGGGGGGTGCCAGAAGAGTCGCGTGCCAAACAACAACGTCATTTTAGCGCACTTTATGAATGAACCGCGTTAAAATGACGTCGTTTTAGAAGAGAAATATGTGCTTAGGATGACGTCATTTCGCCGTTGTTATTTCAGTTGTAAGTTCATACGCTATTGTAAGAAAATAGTTATAGATGAAATGACTTTAGTTTCCATGAACATATATCATATTGAGGTAAACCATTTTAAATATGAAATAATATGGCAGAATATGCAAGAAAAAATATCTAACATAATTTTGTTTGCGGTTTGGATCGGAATATCCGTCCCTCGGGAACCCGCCCATGGGCGGTAATTCGGCAAGCCTCGTTACCGCCCAATGGGCGGGTCCCCTCGGGACGGATATTCCGGTCCAAACCGCAACATGTGACAGATATAGAGGATATTGAATGAGTGTAAGTTCAATACTGAATTTATTGCACGAGTTGAATAAAATTACATTATGCGAGCCTCTGGCGAGCATAATATTATTTTATTCAACGAGTGAAATAAATTCAGTAATGAACTTACTCGAATTTAATATTCTATTTATCACATACCCAAAATAAAGACCGTTTCAAGTGAAATAAAAGTCATCTTTTATTGACGCGCCTATAGTATAACGTCAACATTTAGCGCGTCTTTACACTATGTTTATTTCATGCTTTCCAGTGTTTTATAGTAATATATCAGATGATTATATTCTGATAAACCACTAGTGAAATTTATAAAATATAATTTTCACTGTAGCCGGACTATATCTGAATGCGGATGAAAAGAAAATCATAACTAAATGGAATAACAGGCAGAAATAAATGCCATCATACGTAAATTTTGCTTCTTGAAGAAAAGAAAGTCGATGTCACCATACATCATGTTAAAAATGTAACAAAATTAGAGAAATTTAACAGAACTATATTTCAAAATTGATGATGTGACGTCATGATGTGATGACGTCACAAAGGAGAATGCGCGACGATACGCGGCAAAATCAGTAAACAATACTTAAAATCACTTAAAAAACATGAA
>NW_026863068.1:0-47516 GCF_026571515.1 Ruditapes philippinarum | reverse complement strand
TAGGTGAAAAACGACTTTTGACATATTGTCTTGAAACAAAAAAATTTTCGTACTAAAAAATAAAAAAACAAAATATTTTTTTTTCGATTTGTTAATTTTTTTTCCCAGTGCCATGTTTTCCAAATATATTTCTCTTTATTAAAACATGTCTATATGTATATCATACGACATGTTGTACATTTATTATATATATTGAAATAAACACTTAAATGTAACCTTAAAAAAAGGAAGATTATCAACATCACATAAATGTATCATCGATTGTTTCATATAACAGACACTCAAAAAAAGAGTATAATTATAATGAAGACAAGTGTTAAGTGAAGTAAACGCTTGAAAGTTGTTGAAAATCCAGTCCTGCTTTTATTGAAGGGGGAAAAAAAATTTAATTTTTTTTTTGCGTTTTTATTTTTAAATATACTCGTCAAGTCGTTATAATAGTTTATGCTAAAATGAAAAGTCTGGATTTTATTTCGTGAGATAAAACCCACATCTCTCAGAGTATAACACTCACGGCGTTGTGAAGCTTTTTTTTGCGGCCTACGTTAATTTTAAAATGATTTCGTTAAATGGTCCTTAAATTGTATAGAGTATCTTTTTGGGGCATATTTCTTGATTCAAGACAATACGTGCGCTTAAAATAATAAAACCACAATGATAACTCTAAGCTGTAGCTTCGTTTGTTTTGCGCATAAGTACGTGTAGCCGTTTGGAACGTCTGAAGTCAATTTCTTTAGTAGCTCTATTTTCCATTCCTTAAATTGAACTATTCATCATGCTTAAAATAGTTGTTGTTAATGTTTTACCAGAATATGTATACATAATATGATCACACAACATCATTATGTTAGGGTGTTTTTTATGCACCATTCATTTCTTGAGTATGTCGTGAAAGCCTGGAACTGCCACGCCCTGTAAATGCGTTAAGCGTTAACCGATAGGAATCAAGTGCACAGTTATTTGAATAATAGAATGAAAGAGATAGAAAGTTGACATTTTCTGAATAGCTGGTAAATGCCCATTTTGATCCAGATTTTATGTGATCCAATTATTTTTTAATGTTTTTCTACATGACAGAATTCACATCGTTCCGGCCGATTACTGAAAACCGTCAGACTGATATAATTTGAACTGAAATGCTTAGAAAAATGCCGCATGACTCCTAGTTTGCTAAAGCTGGAATTATTTATCGTGGTTGATACTGTAAGCATAAAGTGACTTTGATTTGATTGGAGAGTTAGAAAATTAACACAGGGTTTAATGTTTATATAAAACATATCGTGAAATTAATTGTGGCCTAAGACCCGATAGCGCATTGGCGTGGCTGAAAAGCTGTCCTGTTATAAGCATGATAAGTTTCCAGACACGAGGTTATAAATCTTTAGTACGAAGCAAACAACGAACAAAAGACGTTGCAATCTATCGAACATAAATCATTAATAAAATTGTGTAGATGCTGTTTTGCAAATTATTAAGAGACTTTACAGGTATGTTAACAATATCTATAACTTCATTATTAACGAAAATTATAATTTTAACATGAAGTCATCATTGAACATCAACATTCTTTTCCTAAAGAAGCAAAATTTACGTATGACGGCATTTATGTTTGCCAGTTTATTCCATTTAGTTATGATATTCTTTTCATCGCATTCTGATCTAGGCCGGCTACAGTGAAAATCATATTTTATAAATTTCACCTTAGGACCTTGATTACTTAATGTAGAGAAGACACTTCGATGTCGCCCCAGGCCATGATATTTCCTCATACATGTAACAGTCTCGTCGCTATACTTTTACTATTACAAAACGTAATAAATAGAAAAGTAAAAAAAAAAATATAAATAGAAATAATAAAATTTGCCTTGAATGATTCAGAAAAGAATTCATTTTTAGAATCTTTGAAAAAAGTAAAATATCAAATTTGACAACTATGTTGGAAATGTCATGTCACGGCTCATATATTAAGCCAATTTATATACGTTAAGGCAAATATGCTAACATATACGTTTTTTTTAGAAATCTAAAGTACACAGATGTCAAGGAAACTTTCCAAAAAAAAGTACTGACTGAATAGCCTACAGTGCATATCATGATCAGAAATCCCGGATGTGTTAGCTGAACTTGGTCTGTAATCGTCGTATTGTTTTAGACAATTGCCGCCAGCAGACTAAATGTTAAAGGTTAGTTAGTTAGTTAGGTTGTTTGTTTGTTTGTTAGTAAGTAAGTAATTTAGTTAGTTAGTTAGTTAGTCGGTCGGTCAGTCGGTTAGTTAGATAGTTAGTTAATTAAGTAGTTATTTAGTCAGTTTGTTGGTTAGTTAGTAAATTAGTTAGTTTTTAGTTAGTTAGTTAGTTAGTTAGTAAGTTAGTTAGTTGTTAGTTAGTTAGTTATAAGTTAGTTCGTTAGTTAGTTAGTTAGGGTAAGGGTTAAGGATATAAATTATTATGAGATCCCGAATGTATGTGACGTGTTATTATCAATAAATATAAGAAGGGTAGTGTATCAGAAACTTTTAAATAAATAAATCTTCTCTTCTCGTATTTTCTAGTCAAGGTATCTATCTCAGGACACAGCCTTCCGGCAAATTTGTCAAACTATTATAATAAATAATTTCCCCTTGATCATCATGAACATGGTTACAGTCATAAACGGGTGCTGGATAGGGAGATAGTTAGTTTAGTTAGTTAAGTTAGTTAGTTAGTAGGTTGTTGGTTGGTTGGTTAGATGGTTAGTAAGTTGGGCTGGTTGGTTAATGAGTCAGTTAGTTAGTTAGTGAGTTAGTTGATTGTTTTGGATGGTTGGTTGCTTGGTTGGTTGGTTGGTTGGGTTGACTGGCTAGTTAGTTAGTTAGTTTGTTGGTTAGTGTGTCAGTCCGGCCGGTTGGTCGGTAAGTTGGGTAAGTTAGTTAGTAGGTTAGCTAGTTAGTTAGTTGGTCAGGTTAGATTAGGTTAGGTTAAGTTAAGTTACTAATTTAGTGAGTTAGTTAATTAGTTAACAACTTATTTACTAATATAAGATCCCGAATGTATGTGACGTGTTATTATCAATAAATGTAAGTAGGCTAGTGTATCAGAAACTTTTAAATCAAAATGTATCTTCTCTTCTTGTATATTCTTTTCAAGATCTCTATCTCAGGACACAGACTTTTGGCAAAATAGTCTTACCAATAATGATCATACTGTCATAAAATAATTTTCCCTTGATTTTAACACAATTAAAGTAATAAAACGGGTGCTGACTAGTAATTTTGTTGATGGTGATAAAGATGAGATTATTTAATGAATATTTGATCAATCAATATTAGGAAGACAAATGCACCGAACGCAGGACTATATTAACACTTAAATGCTATATGTCGAGTTTCACGATTTGCTAGCCTACATATACGTGCATTATTTCAGACACTAAAAAAGTAAATGTTATACGTCAAGTTTCAAGTTTGGCTGCATATACGTGCATTATTTCAGGCACTTATAAAGTAAAGGTAATATGGCGAGTTTCAAGGTTTGCCAATATACGTGCATTATTTCAGGCACTAATAAATTAAATGTAATATGGTGTTTGCAAAGTTGTCTACACAGATATGAAACAACATAGTAACACTGATTTATCTAATTTTTGTATTCTTTTTTACGGCACTGGAATGGCATTTATTTTTTTTAATCCGACTGAATTTCTTATATCAATTCTTAAACTTTATTATTTAAAAATAAAGTATATATAAATATAAATAAAGTTAAGTATAGACTTTACCAATGTAAGTGCAAGACAAAATATTAAACAAAAATAGCAACCAAAAACAAAAAACCAACGAAAACTTCAAAAATGTTGAAATTAGTTATAAATAAGAAAATGAAACATAAATATACGCGGTCTCGATCTTACAACACGTAGTTTACAACACGTAGTTTACAACACGTAGTTTACAACACGTAGTACATCTAAAAATAACAGGTTTAAGCCCGTAGTTAACCCTATTGCGCTATAACGACCAGTATAAATAACTCATAGAAACAATTTAAAAATCACATTTTACTGCGCACATCTCACGAAAGATACAGAAGTTTTATCGAATATTAATATATTGTGTTCTTTTGATCGTACTGTATAATTAGTATGCAATCGACAGGTTAATAAAATCAAACAATATATGATTGTGATTAAATTTCCTTCGTTTGTAAAAAAAAAAGTGTGAATACGAAAACGCATGAGTCAAAACATTTAAAACGAATACCTAAATAATTGTTTGCACAGTGCAGAAGTGTGTACCGTGGTGCGACCGAGTAACTTCCCATTACTTCTGGTTATATTTATGTAAACAATAGGCCAATACTTTCGGAGATACATAACACAAATTATCAACAACAAAAAAAACTAAAAATAAGTGCTGTATCCGATGTAACGTTGTAAAGTGACCCCCATAGAAAAATGACCCTGGACATTTTTTTATATAAAATAGTGACCCCCTTATATATAAAATAATGACCCCTATTTGCAATTTGCAATGTGTAAATGACACCCTTTGTCCACTTCCTATTGTTTACTTTTAAATACATTTTTCCAAATTGTAATGACAATAGGTATGGATCGTGAGACATGCTGCTTTATTGATATCATAATACTATGTTTAATGATTATATTTCAAGGAAATTATGATATTTCATTTTTAGTCATGATTTACATTATCTATTTCCCGCTTCTTATAGCTAGTTTAGATCTCCTATTTTATATTCATGATTTATATTATCTATGTCCTGCTTCTTTCAGCTAGTTATGATCTCCTATTTTATACTCATGATTTATATTATCTATTTCCCGCTCCTTTCAGCTAGTTTAGACCTCCTATTTTATACTCATGATTTATATTATCTATTTCCCGCTTTTTTTTTGCTAGTTAAAATCTCCTATTTTATACTCATAATTTATATTATTTATTTCCCGCTTCTTTCAGCTTGTTTAGATCTCCTATTTTATACTCATGATTCATATTATCTATTTTCCGCTTTTTTAGCTAGTTAAAATCTTCTATTTTATACTCATGATTTATATTATCTATTTCATGCTTCTTTTAGCTAGTTATGATCTCCCATTTAATACTCATGATTTATATTATCTATTTCCTGCTACTTTCAGCTAGTTATGATCTCCTCTTTTATACTCATGCTTTATATTATTTATTTCCCGCTACTTTCAGCTAGTTATGATCTCCTATTTTATACTCATGATCTATATTATCTATGTCCCGCTACTTTCAGCTAGTTATGATCTCCTATTTTATACTCATAATTTATATTATCTATTTCCCGCTTCTTTCGGCTAGTTATGATCTCCTATTTTATACTCATGATTTATATTATCTATTTCCTGCTACTTTCAGCTAGTTATGATCTCCTATTTTATACTCATGATTTATATTATCTATTTCCCGATTCTTTCAGCTAGTTATGATCTCCTCTTTTATACTCATAATTTATATTATCTATTTTCCGCTTTTTTAGCTAGTTAAAATCTCCTATTTTATACTCATGATTTATATTATCTATTTCCTGCTTCTTTTAGCTAGTTATGATCTCCTATTTTATACTCATGATTTATATTATCTATTTCCTGCTTCTTTCAGCTAGTTATGATCTCCTATTTTATACTCATGATTTATATTATCTATTTCCTGCTTCTTTCAGCTAGTTATGATCTCCTATTTTATACTCATGATTTATATTATCTATTTCCCGCTTCTTTCAGCTAGTTATGATCTCCTATTTTATACTCATGATTTATATTATCTATTTCCTGCTTCTTTTAGCTAGTTATGATCTCCTATTTTATACTCATGATTTATATTATCTATTTCCTGCTTCTTTCAGCTAGTTAAGATCTCCTATTTTATACTCATGATTTATATTATTTATTTCCCGCTTCTTTCAGCTTGTTTAGATCTCCTATTTTATACTCATGATTAATATTATCTATTTCCCGCTTCTTTCAGTTAGTTTAGATCTCCTATTTTATACTCATGATTTATATTATCTATTTCCCGCTTCTTTCAGCTAGTTATGATCTCCTATTTTATACTCATGATTAATATTATCTATTTCCCGCTTCTTTCAGTTAGTTTAGACCTCCTATTTGATTGATACTCATGATTAATATTATCTATTTCCTGCTACTTTCAGCTAGTTATGATCTCCTATTTTATACTCATGATTTATATTATTTATTTCCCGCTTCTTTCAGCTTGTTTAGATCTCCTATTTTATACTCATGATTAATATTATCTATTTCCCGCTTCTTTCAGTTAGTTTAGATCTCCTATTTTATACTCATGATTTATATTATCTATTTCCCGCTTCTTTCAGCTAGTTATGATCTCCTATTTTATACTCATGATTTATATTATCTATTTCCCGCTTCTTTCAGTTAGTTATGATCTCCTATTTTATACTCATGATTTATATTATCTATTTCCCGCTTCTTTCAGCTAGCTATGATCTCCTCTTTTATACTCATGATTTATATTATCTATTTTCCCGCTTCTTTCAGCTTGTTTAGATCTCCTATTTTATACTCATGATTTATATTATCTATTTCCCGCTTTTTTTCAGCTAGTTTAGATCTCCTATTTTATACTCATGATTTATATTATCTATTTCCCGCTTTTTTCAGCTAGTTTAGATCTCCTATTTTATACTCATGATTAATATTATCTATTTCCCGCTTCTTTCAGCTAGTTTAGATCTCCTATTTTATACTCATGATTTATATTATCTATTTCCCGCTTTTTTCAGCTAGTTTAGATCTCCTATTTTATACTCATGATTTATATTATCTATTTCTTGCTTCTTTTAGCTAGTTATGATCTCCTATTTTATTCTCATGATTTATATTATCTATCTCCCGCTTCTTTAGCTAGTTATGATCTCCTTTTTTATACTCATGATTCATATTATCTATTTCCCGCTCCATTCAGCATATTTACACAATAAAAAAAACAAGACAAAATAGTTTTATTAATTTATATAAAGCAGGACGGGATTTTAACAACTTTAAGTGTCTAACGCGCACATTCACTTCACAAAACAATCGCGCCATGCATTATTCTCTAAAATTATATATTTAACAATGCTATCAACGTGCTTCTGTGATATCTTCCTTATCATATTTACATTTCATTTAGTGTTTATTTCAATCTAGATATAACAGCCGCGACATGTTACAATGGATAAAGGGAAACACTTAGAAAATATCTTGAAACTGGTTTAATGAAATGGTTGAATTGTTTTAAGTAAGTAAGTCCTGAAAGTGTTTCCTGTTGCAAGGTGAAATTTGATTTGTATACTCAAAATTGTCATTATAGTTCTTCTTATAAAATATTTAGTTATCACGTGCGCACGACTAAGAAACTTGTGCTCCCCTCCCGACTTCATTATCTCGTGCGCCTACACAATAACTCGTGTTCACGACATAGTAACTCGTGTGCGCGACTAAATTATCTCGTGCTCATGACATAGTGTTCGCAAATGCAATTCTTCAAATCAGAATCTCTTACTTTCTCCGCCATTTGAACAATTAAAGAGACCTTACACAGCTGCACAAATACCTCTTGCATGTTTCTTTATAAAGAAGCAAACTTCACTTGCATTTTTATTTTATTTTATTTATTGCATTTTATTTACAGGTAGTACGAAGGAATTAAGACATTATTAATTTCTGAAGCATAATGTGCATTTAATGGAAACTTAAAACATACAAAATATGAACATTTATACATACATGTACCAACATATACGAAACATGCAAGATGTCAGGATGTATTTATAAGTATGTATCACTATAATAAGTGTTATTAAATTCAATGAAAGTGTTTCAATCATTCATTTCCTTTTATACATATTTTGTTTTCTTCACTAGATAGAAATGTGCAATTTGTACGTTTACTAGATTAGATACAAGTTATGATTAAAGGGAGAATATATAGCTTATTATAAGGTTGCAATTATTGAAAATGGACACACTATAATAAACACTCGAAGATAAAACATTCTAATGTTCCATGGTATACATATTTTCCACATTTCTACCCCCTTTCGTCAGTTGAAGGAACATTAGCTGGATTGTTATCCATATCTGGTTTGTTTTTAGCAAAGTATAGCCTGTGCATGTGCCAAGAGGGTATCACTTGAGTAGATTTCGCAAAGAGGGTATATAGATATGCACCGTCAATACTCCCTTGTATAAAATGCAGCATTTCTGACTTAAGCCGTTCTGAAGTAGTTAAATATATACATTTATATATGTATTTGAAAGTTTTTCCATCTGTATTGTACATCATTTTTTATTAATAGAACTATTTATGCATTGCGAATAATTAAACAAATAATGTAAATGATTTCAAATTTTAGATAAAGAATTGACTTTGAATCCTGACATGGACAAAGATTTCCATACAAATTGAAACCGAGAGCGGCAGATAAATTAGCTCAAAACGTAAACTTGGGTTTCATAGGGTTTTAAATGAATATTAAACATAAGTTGCATAACATGTTTTTATCAAATAATCTATAATAGCTTTGAAAAGCCTTTCCCTGATTGGCTAACAAGCAACTTTTTGTAAAAAATAACCGGTCAATATCAGAGTATATTTACTGTTTTTACCTTAAAATAGATTTCAGAGTATATTCACCTTTTTTAGCTCGACTTTTTTTAGAAATAGTAAAGGTATTGTTATAGTCCTGGCGGCGTTGCCGTCAGCAAACTTGTTCCTGGATCATAACTTTTTAGTTCTTGGTGTATTGTCTTCATACTTGGCCACAACATCCCTTGGGACAAGACCTTTCAGTGGACCACACTAATCTTGACCTTCATCATCTATAAATGACCTTGACCTTTAAGGTCAAAAGTCCAAATTTTGCTTGTTCTTGCTATAATTGGCTGTAACTTTGAAATTTTTAAATAGATTGTCTTCAAACTTGAACATTATAATCTTCAAGGATATCCCTTAAAATAATAAGACATTCCTTGATCTTCATTCATAAATGACCTTGACTTTGAAGGTCAAACTATTGAAATTGTCATTTTTCTGGCTATTATTGCCTGTAGCTTTGTTATTTTTGAATGGATTGTCTTCAATCTTGAACAAAATAATCTTCAAGGCTAGTCCTTTAAAATAATCAGACAGACCTTGACCTTCACTCATAAATGACCTTGACTTTGAAGGTCAAATTATTGAAATTTTCGTTTTTTTTGCTGTTACTGGCTGTAACTTTGCAATTTTTGAATGGATCCACTTCATATTATAACAGAACATTCTTACCTGCGGTGGTTCTTGCTGTGTTTAAATGCTTTTTTTTGTTGTTTTTTTGGTACCACGTTTAAGGCCCGTTTATTTACATTTACCTTTTTACATAATACACTCATTTTACATATTTCAATTAATCATTTTACATAACATACGTTACAAACTAATATATATGTTGTTGTAGACATTTTAAAATAATTTCAAAGAGCTTATAAACGTGAATCTTTTTAAGAAAAAGTTAAGAAAAAGGATATTATATTTTAAACAAGATAAAGTTTTCTTAAATCAATTTTAAAGATTTCCTTGAGTCAGTTTGAAAAATGCTGAAAAATTTGGGGAGGTGCTAAAATATAAAAGGATAATTTGCAAGAGAAAAAAAACTGTAGTAAACAAAAACATATTTTTCCAACAAACTACAATAAGATAAAAAAAAGGTAATATTAAGAAAGAAAGGCTGCTTTGGTAATCTACTTCTGACATATCATCAATCAGTTCTTATAACATTATTAGAAAGTTATTCCATTTCCTGTTGAAATCATCAAGAGAATCATTTTGAAATGCTATGTATTTTTCTAAAGATATTCTATCAATCAATTTTCTTTTAAACACAAGATTATTTGGTAATTTCTTTTTTGTTTTACAACTATATATATAATATTTGGCAAACTAGAACTGCCACTATCATGGCGTGAATAACCCCGCATACCACTTTGTCAGAATCAACAGTGGCCATTTAGAGCTCAAGGACAACCTCCCTGCCAAATCTGAGGTTACTAAGCCAGTGCATTGCTAAGTTATGTATTCTACATGCTTCAAATGTGAAAATGTCAAAATCAATACATTGCGGACAGGACATTCTTTAACAATTGAGAAGAAAAGCCTTTTTTGTCAAGGTCCCTGTGACCTTGACCTTTGACCCAGTGACCTCAAAATCAATAGGGGTCACCTTATAGTCATGATCAACATCCATGCCAAATATGAAGACTGTGGGTCAAAGGAATCTTAAGTTAATGGGTGGACGAACTTTTTGAAGTCAAAGTCCCTATGACCTTGACCTTTGACCCAATGACCTCAAAATCAAAAGGGGTCATCTACTAATCATGATCAACATCCATGCCAAATATGAAGACTGTGGGTCAAAGAATTCTAAAGTTATTGGGCAGACAAACTTTTTGAAGTCAAAGTCCCTGTGACCTTGACCTTTGACCTGGTGACCTCAAAATCAATAGGGGTCATCTACTATTCATGACTAACCTCCATTCCAAATATGAAGACTGTGGGACTGGGTCAAAGGAATCTTAAGTTATTGGGCGGACAAGCTTTTTGAAGTCAAGGCCCCTGTGACCTTGACCTCTGACCTGGTGACCTCAAGATCTATAGGGGTCATCTACTATTCATGACTAACCTCAATTCCAAATATGAAGACTGTGGGTCAAAGGAATCTTAAGTTATTGGGCGGACAAGCTTTTTGGAGTCAAGGCCCCTGTGACTTTGACCTTTGACCAGGTGACCTCAAAATCAATAGGGGTCATCTACTAATCATGACTAACCCCCATGCCAAATATGAAGACTATGGGTCAAGGGAATCTTAAGTTATAGGGCGGACAAGCTTTTTGAAGTCAAGGCCCCTGTGACCTTGACCTTTGACATGGTGACCTCATAGTCAATAGGAGTCATCTACTGATCATGACTAACCTCCATGCCAAATATGAAGACTGTGGGTCAAAGGAATCTTCAGTTATTGGGCGGACAAGCTTTTTGAAGTCAAGGCCCCTGTGACCTTGACCTTTGACCTGGTGACCTCAAAATCAATAGGGGTCATCTATTAATCATGACTAACCTCAATGCCAAATATGACAACTGTAGGTCAAAGGAATCTTAAGTTATTGGGCGGACAAGCTTTTTGAAGTCAAGGCCCCTGTGACCTTGACCTTTGACCTAGTGACCTCAAAATAAATAGGGGTCATCTACTTATCATGACTAACCTCCATGCCAAATATGAAGACTAAGGGTCAAAGGAATCTTAAGTTATTGGGCGGACAAGAAAAAACCGACGGACAGCCGGACGGACGGCCGGACGGACGGCCGGACGGACGGACGGACAAGCTGATTCCAGTATACCCCCCTTACAACTTTGTTGTGCGGGGGTATAATAAGAGAATATATGATAAAATTTTATTTTGTGAATGAAAAAAGGACAAAATTTTTTCTTGGGTTGCATGTATACCAATTTCTACCAACCATTTAACAATTCATTCCAGAAATTTTGTGTTTGTTGACAGGTCCAAAATATATGTTCTATGCTATCTATTTCCATATTACAAAAATCACAAAGGCTAGATTCCACTAATTTACATCTAAAGAGAAATTTGTTAGTTGCAATATTTCTATGTAGGAAATCAAAATAAAAATTTTGCAAAATATTATCCTTACAAATATCAAACGCATTAAAATATATTTGTTGCCAATTGAAATTTTTATCGGGAAATTCTGCCTCCCATTTTAACTGGGATTTTAGTTTTTCATTCTAGTATTTTAGCCTTCTTTCTTTTTGAACCTGCGTTAATTTTTTATTTAGGAGATGTGTTTCTGTTTTTTCTAAAAGCTCATAAATATTTATTTCCTCAGTTTTTACAGAAAGAATGATATTATCTAATTTTCTTTTCCAACATGTTGGAATTGAAGAGATAAGTCTATGGTAATTTAAAAACTCAGTATTAGGGATGTTATATTCAGTTTTTAATTGATTAAAAGTTTTAAATTTTTTTGCGTTTGTATCATAGATATCTTTTACATGGTATATATTTTTGTTTTTCCACTGTCTGAAATAGAGAAGGCTATTGCTATTTTTTATGTTTGAATTTTGCCAAATAATTTGTTCTGAAATATTTTTCGGATTTTCATTAAAATTGATTTCACTCCAAGCTACTAATACTTCGTGTATAAATTTATTTTTGATTTTAAATTTCAATATATCTTTTGTTTTTTATATTGCATTTAAATAAAGATATTCCACCTAAATGATTAATATTTTTCTTTATTATTTCTTTCCACAACCCATTATTTGAATCGTTTATTATTCTTTTTATCCAGTTCGATTTTATTGAGTTCAAAAATATAGGAATGTCAATCATATTTAGACCTCCGTTTTTGTACTCCTGTATTATCACATCCCGTTTGACTTTATCCCTTTTTGAGCTCCATATAAATTCATAACATTGTTGTTTAATTGTATTTACAGTATTATTTGGAGGATTAGGTAGAACAGAAAACAGAAAAGTTAACTTTGGAATTATTAATGATTTCAATACTGAGATATTACCAATTGTTGTGGGATGTCTAGCTTTCCATCTGTTTATGTCTATTTGGAATTGAGATAATTTTTTTCTACAATAAATAAGGTCGTGCTGGTTTCGCAGTGGGCCTATTCTTAGAGCTGTACATTTACTGTAATTAAGATTTAGACCTGAGATGAATGAAAATATATATTTAACATTTCTTTGAAACTGTAATTTGTACCATCTAATAATATTGTTGCATCATCAGCAAACATGTTGTTTTTACTTCTATATCAAATATTTTAAATCCTTTAATATTTGTATTCTCTCTTATTGCTATGGAGAGGAGTTCAATTGCTAAAATAAAAATGTAAGGAGATAAAGGACAGCCTTGTCGGACTCCTTGTCTGATATTAAATGAGTCTGACAAGAAACCATTGTAAAGAATACAACTTGTTGGATTTTTGTATAACAATTTTACCCACATTTTTAAATTTGGTCCAAAGTTAAATAGATCGAGGGTTTTTAAAATAAAATTATGATTCAAACAATCGAAACCTTTTTCAAAATCAGCAAAAAATAATATTCCAGGTTTTTCGTTTTGTTCTGCGTACTCGATTACATCATATATCAATCTTATATTTTCACCAATGTATCTGCCTTTAATAAATCCAGTTTGGCTATTGTCGATCAAGTTATTTAGTACACGTTTAATTCTATTAGCAATTACTTTACTCAGTATTTTATAGTCAACGTTTAATAAACTTATTGGCCGCCAGTTTGAAAGAAGTGATAAGTCTTTTTTTGGTTTTGGGATAAAGGTAATTAAACTCTGTGCCTGCAACTGACTTAAAGATTCAGTTTTGAATGAATAATTAAGAGAATTTATTAGATCTTTTTTAATTTCATTCCAAAACGTTTTATAAAATTCAACGTTTATACTATCTGATCCAGGACTTTTCCCATTTTTCATGGTTTTAATTGCTTCGATACACTCTTCTTCTGTAATAATTCCTTCACATAATACTTGCTCGTTTTCGTTTAGTTTAGGGATTTTATTTTCATCATAAATGTCATATGTTGAGTCTCTTTGCATCTTTTCACTGTACAGACTTTCATAATATTTTTTTGCTCATTTAGAATTTCATTTTGGTTTGACGTAACATTACCATTGACATTTAGATTATTAATAAGTTTTCTTTCAGCATTTCTAGTCTCTAAGTTTTTTAGCAATTTAATGTTTTTTTTCACTGTAACAGTTGTCTAATTTAAAACTTTTTATTCTTGTTATAATTCCATTGATATTTTCATTATTAATTAAAACTGTTCTGATTCTGATTTTTTTTTCAGTTCTAAATTTCTATTTAAATTTTCGTCAAAATTGCAGGCTATCTCAGTTTCAAGTTTTTCGATTTCTGTCGTAAGTTTTTGAATTTGTTCTGTTTCTGTTTTCTTTTTATATTTTGAAAATCTTATAGTTTCATTTCGTATTGTACTTTTAATAACTTCCCATCTGACTAAAGGGTTTGTGTCTGTATTAAGAGAACGTATTTCAGTTATGGCATTTTTAATTCTGTCTTTAAATTCCATATTTAAAAGTAAACTATTGTTAAGTTTAAAAACACCAGGTCTCACTATAGGATCAAAATTTAAAGTTACATATGCTGTTTAAATGTTGAATTCTGCTTAAGCCGGTGCTAGGGGCTTGGGTGGTAACTTGCACTTTCCAGTACTGACCATGAACAGGCTCAATCAAACCGAGCCTGCAACATTTTGCAATATTGCCGTGTTGGACTTTCTTTAGGGATTCTGGTTTTCTCTATTTGATTTTGTGTATTTTTTTGTTTTAACAAAATCACACTGTTTTTAAATTTTCTAATAAAAAAAAGCTTTTCTGATGTACAACATGTCACAGACCTTAAAGGGATTATAATAAACGTTTAACTGAAGAGATATATAGTGCCATGTTTGAATATCATTTTTTTTTATCATTATCTAATTTTTTCTACATACTAGTAATAAATAACGTGCCAATAAGCCAGTCTATAGTCGATCGTTCTAAAACTTAACCGTTGAGAAAAGTAACGACTGAGGCAGTGCCACTCACTTTATTTGCTCCGCCACTATTGAAGTTCGGCTCCGCCTTAATTTGTCGCCAAATTTAATATGATACTCCGTATGTTAGCATTTAGTCTTCGTTGACGGGGCGGAAGAGAACCAGGACAACTTTGATCAATATCACTTGTCGAATCATTAAATTACAAGTTACAAAGCCTAAACCACGCCCACTATCAGAGAGGCGGTTCTCCCTCAACCGTTAAGAAAGTACGCCAAACTCTGCGCACCGGTTACGCTACGGCCAGTAAGGGGAGATCACTGCAGAACAGTTCGTCCTCAAAATCATTCGAACATTATGCAATTCGTACCAATATTTAAATGGACATATTCTCGGCACATATTGTCTTGAATTTATTTTAAGTATACCAATCATTTCAATTTTACTTGTTATCCAATTTATTTTGCTTCGACCAGACGTTTCAATCTTTGTCGCAACAGACAAACATTTCAGAATTTCAGACATGGCATTACTTTGTGAATTTATGCATTAGGTTCTACTTTTTCACAAAAATATGCAACTTAATTATTAAACAACGAGCACATACCAAGAACATGGAGAAAAAATTGATTTGTGCTTCGGATATTCAACTGTAATAGAGAACGATTTTCAATGCTGATTGACTGTTCACATCATTTGGCGGCGTCTTTGATGTGAAACATCAATATTTAACTTGTTAATCTTTATAATAGAGTTACACTTAAGCAGGTGCAAGGCAGTATAAGAATGCTTGCACATTTCATTGCCACTCATGTATAGAACCAATTAAACAGGTCTGTTACTGTAGTTTCGTGTTTTGCATTCTGTAATTTGGACTGCTTTTTTGTACTTTCGGTTTCTATAACCATAATAGTAAGTTTTTAAATAATGTAATGTTTATTTTAATATCTATGAATTTACTTATTTTAGGCGGACTTTTATTTGATATATTGGACAAAAACTTGACAATAACTCCCAGCATTTAATTACTATTTGTTTCCTTTCTGTGTATTTTTACTATATATTGTGTTCAAGGTCCTTATTCGAAAATTAATGAAAAGGGCCGAAAAGTAGCGATTGGCATTGGTTACGAATGTTTCTTCTTTAGTGCATTGTGAAATGATTATGATCAAACCGATCCACTGATGTTTATCTAAGCGTTCAAATGGTAGTTATAGGTGTGAAAGCTATTAATCAACACCTACCTTGTCATACTTATCAACTCCTCACCTCCGATAGCTTAAAAGGCTATGCTTATTTAATCAGGTATACTAAGTTGTTTACTTTGCTGTTATAAATAAACGTATACAATTCTGATAAAAATTGTACCTTAGCATTTTGAGAGATGGGTTTGTAAACACAATAAATTATGTATGTTATAGGTATGCAGGTATTAGTAATTTTTGTTTAAGAGTTGAAAATGTCGGGACGCCATTTTATCCTCGGCTAGGAAGTATGTCACGGGGCCATTTTGTCTTTGCTAGAATACTATAACTATTATACTCATTCCCATATCGTCTCCTTTTCAATCATTGATATCCTTTTTCAAATTCATTCTGATGGGACTCTTACCCATGACCCTTCTATTAGTGTACCTCAGCTATTCGGCCACAACTTCCCCCGATCCCCCTAATATGTGAACAGTTCTTATCATGTATCAAAATCACATGTCATTTATAAGGTTTGTTCCTTCGTTATGTCTTAATATTTTTATAGCATTTTATCTATTATTATGCACTGTATAAAAAATTCACATCTGGTAATATTGAACTTTCTTTAGAGATTAATTGTTATTATCTGCCCTTGAAATAAGCAACATTCACATTCAAGGCATATAACGCCAAAACAAGATAGGTGAGCATCACTTATTTGCATGAAATATTTCTGTTATCAGCTTAAGTTAAAAAATATCGTTATACAGTTAACATTCTAGTCAAATTGAAAGCCTAGCATACGACTTTAATTGTTTTGAGCTGTGTATTTTTGATTTATTTCGTTTGAAAACTTAAAAACTAAGTAGTATTAAAAATTATTGGTAAACTCAACCAATTGTTTCGGAATATGCCTTTAATGGTTTTGAGCAGTGTCGTTTTCAATTTAAAAATTCTTACAATTTGAAAAACTATATTGAATTAGAAATTAAGTGAACTCAATCAATTATTTCCGAAAAAAAGTCAATTCTACCCGAAACATACACATTAAATAAATATGTGTGTACTGTGTATATTTCAGCCTACTTTGTACATAGGTTAAAATTCATTTTAACAATGTATGACTTCATGCCAAAAGATAAAATTCAACTTAAAAAATATGTCGTCTAAAAAGACACCTGCAGCTCTCTTAATTCTAAATAACAAAGGAGAAACTTAATCTCTTGTTCTTTGTGTACGTGTGGTGCTAAAGAAACTGTCTTCCACTTTCTGCTTAGTTGTCCTAGGTACCACACCATACGTCAGCAATTCTTAAACGACCTACCCTGTGCATCCACCCTTAATAATCATCTTTTCAGCAATGATCGCTTTAGTATGAATATAAATCAGAATCTGTTCACGCTAGTTAAGAGCTTCGTTGAAGCATCAAAGATTCCCAACTCAGCATTTCAACACAAACTGTGTGACACAACCTTATTATTATTATCGTTATTATTATTATTTTTTTATCATTATTATTATCATTATTATTAGCATTATTATATTTGTCTTTTTTATTAAAAAAAGGCAAAATGAATAAACTAAAAACCAACTTATACTTTTCGAAAATTTATTAATTAAGATCAATTTGAACTTTAAAACATACACTAACAATATAAAGTGAAATGATGAAGACGAAACTCCATCATGGATAGGAATTAAATTAAGTGTAATGCTTGTTTGTGAAAATATGGGGAGACTATTGAAAGAGACATATTTAATCCATAACTTGGACACTTTCACTTTCTGTCCGAAGTGTTCTTTATAAATTGTTGTGGTGGTGGTACATGCCACAGCGGAGGTACAGCGCGAATGATCGTAGAAAGGATTCCATGATGAATCACATCGGAGTGACCTTCACCGTCCGGCATCAAACCTGGATCGCCCGATTCATAGTTTAATGCTCTACCATAGAGCTTACCGGGCGCTGCCTTGATTTGTTTTTTATAGAAATGACCTTTTTTATTCAAATATATCAATTTTGTTTTCCCTGTATTCATTCATCAACTTCGTCTTTGCTGTAACTATTTTATTTCCATGTACAAAAATATGAATACAGAATATAGAGTTTATATTCAAAGAAGGCCGTGTAAATGGAATATCAACAGTAGACTTGCTACAACAAAACAAAGATCAAAGGTTTTGAGAATTGCTCCCACATTGGTGTTTCTTTCATACAATCCAGAATCTTCTTTACAAATTCTGGCGCGGAGTTCGCTGAAAGTATTGCTTCGCATGAGTGAAAATTGGTTATCAAACAAGACACGCTTCAATGTGTAGATATACATGGCATCCTTATTACTGTTCAGCAGAAATTCTGATGGTTCAAGCTCAACTTGATCGCAAGTATATAACTTAGAAATAGTATGTAATTTTCCAGTAAGAGTTAGATTGTGATACACTGGTGCATAGTCGGGCCATTCGAGATTCTCAGTTAAGTTATAGAAATTATCACCTTTGTTAAAATTGTAGTTTCCGTAATCAATTGACTTACTCACCACTGAAAAGTTTGCTGATTTTAGAACTAGCGTAACATTGCGTACACGTATGGACCAAGCTTGCTCAATCATTTTCGTAATGTTTGCAATTATGACGTCTGGTTGAACACTTGGTATATTTCTACGCATGATGATAATAACATTATTTGACAGTTGGGACTCATCCATCTCTCTAACGTATATAGTATCAACTGACCATTTTTCCAACCATACTGATTCCAGTGGTGGTAAACGTGTTGCTGTTGACAAATTGTATGGAATACCAAATGTTTCCGATACGTCCATTAATGTACTAAATGTAAGGTTAATATATACAGCATAGTTTTGATTGTACCAAAATTTATTTGGATAAACACACTTATTTGTTTTGTCTCTAAGCTGTCCCGTCGGACATAGGATTTCACGGCACCTGTTAACCTAGAAAATTAAAGGTGGAAAATGATATTTTTAAATGCTTGCCACAGAAAATGTACATTGTAAAGCGTTTCAGATGACCAAATCTCCAAGAATAATGAAGTTATGGTTGCAATTTACTCAAACTTTCTTTTATCTTTCTTCTGAAAATTCAAACTAACTTACTTTGATATCGTGTTTCCTTTAACGCGTATGATGAATATAACCTCTTATAAAGATTAAATCATAAACAGTGTACATGTACTTTGTTTCTAAAAATGTGATAAATATAACGCTTTTAAGCAGAATAATTAGTCACTTATGTACCATAGAAATGTTTCATGTATACCTTATCGCAGAATATTAATATCTACAGACAATAAATCTTTCAAGGTTTTAAATATATTATGTTTTGTAACTTTTAGTTTATTCATTCTGATAAATCTAACTTACGTCTATAACTGAGCATACAGTAGGTAAAACATGTTTTTTGTGATTGTTAGAATCTCCTCTTCCAATTATAAACTTATAATCTATCAGCGCTGTAAATACGCCATTTGCTCCTCCCATTTTAATCCCTGCATCTTCAGTATATTTTTTGCAAACCCGATGCCGATAAAATGCCTCATTACAAATAAGACAAAACGCATTGGCATACACTTTGGTTCGTGCTCGGTATGGTGACAGAAAACCACCCTTTGTACATAGTGTCACTATATCATCTTTGGAAACATTTGTCCCTTCAGGTATTTGAAAATCTTGCGATTCAGAACAAGTGTCAATTAGGTTTATGTAACACTTCAACGGCTTTAAAACATCATAATCACCAGGAAAAGTAAAATGAATATTACAGTTTTCAGTAATTGATTCTGCGTCTAATACACTTGCAGCCGAGCTAATACCTGGTGTGCTTTTAACGTCTTGGCAGTTAATAACTGCATTCCATGGTATGAAATCGACATCTTCACCGACTTCTCTAGCGCATTCTATATTCTTATAAATTTGTTTTGACTTAGCAGAATAAACGGGATATAAACTTCCCCATGGAGCAACATTTATATCACCACATGATACATTAGATAGTCCGTCAAGACCGCTGTTTGAATTATTCTGAACTGAGGAAACCATAAGGAACGATTGGTATGAGAATAGATCTGTTTTTGGTTGTGGGACCATGGGATACAGGCAAGACCGACCGTTTTGAAAATCCTCGACCTTTCCGGTGGTGACTTTTTTAGGTGGCATCGTATTCGGAAAGCAACAATTACCTGTTTTGGAACATTCAGCTGAGCATGAACATTCTGAAATGAGACGCCAGAATTCGTTAAACAGATTATCTACTTCAATTATTTACCTAATGTATTGGATTATCCGGAAATATCGGACATTGGTTTTGTACATGATGTCTTCCTCACATTAATCAAGTTTAATTTTTGCAAATATTTAATAGAAAAATATTAACTATTTATTGATCAACAATACCATTTCAATGCGCCTCTAATAATCATGGTCACGCAACAGCGGCGCAGTTCGTAGAGCGCGACGTAGGGCATACGTCCAATATAAAATTCGCGGAAGTTGCATGAAATAAATGTTATATTGAATCTTGATAAAATCCAAACTGAAATTGAGAAAATAAGGACCCCTTAAGAAAGCCCAACACTGCAAAATTGAAAATGTTGCAGGCTCGGTTTGATTGAGCCTGTTCATGGACGGTACTGTAAAGTGCAAACTACCGTCAACGCCCCCTAGCACCGGCTTAAGCAGAATTCAACATTTACACATGAAATGGAAAATTTTGAATTTAGAAACATCCACAGATGTTCATACGGCGGTTATCATGAAACCTTCAATGTGACACTTCCGTGCCATTCCACGAAAAGCGGCGTATGGTCCCCAAGTAATAAAAAGCGCGTGCCCTAAACGAGAAAACAATGGGCGGAACTAAATAAAATGGAATATTAAAAGGGGATCAGAGGTTATGAAACCTGCATATCACAGATAAGACGTCAAAGGACAAGTTAAAAAGCAGGTAACATATCCTGAGGGTGATTCAACATTATTCAAGTAGGAATATTGGAACCATCGAACTAGAAAATGCTGAAAAAATTAGAACTAAAAATACCACAAGCACAACAATAATGTCGTGCAGAACGATATTTAAGGATCGGAAATATAACATCTCTGTTTGAATGTACGGGGCGACTTTTTACAGCCTCCACACAGCACAAACAACGCTGATGTGGCGATAAAATTGAGAAAATAAGAATCCCTAAAGAAAGGATTTAAATTTAAAATGTTGCAGGCTCGGTTTGATTGAGCCTATTCATGGACGGTACTGTAAAATGCAAACTTCCGTCCACGCCCCCTAGCACCGGCTTAAGCAGAATTCAACATTTAAACATGAAATGGTAATTTTTTTAAATTTAGAAACATCCACAGATGTGTTCATACGGCGGTTATCATGAAACGTTCAATGTTACACTTCTGTGCCATTTCATGAAAAGCGACGTATGGTCCCCAAGTAATAAAAAGCGTGTGCCCTAAACGAGAAAACAATGGGCGGAACTAAATAAAATGAAATATAGAAAGGGGATCAGAGGTTATGAAGCCTGCATATCACAGAAAAGTCTGAAGTCATATTAAAGATTTACGTCATTTGTGCATAAACTTGTTTGTGTTATTAAGTTTCTACGGCCGGTTCTTTCAACATTCGTTTATTCAATGTTGTTGTTATCAAGGCGCATGAAAATCAGTGCTTACATCAACATGTACGAGCAGCGAGTTATGTTTGATATAATAAGGAAAGGTCGTAAAGTAAAAGACGAACGTTACTATAGTATAGCTAAGCTTAAAGGAATAGAAAAAATCGCACAATGTAATGCATTTCGTCCTTCGTCACTGCTCAAAACGCAGACCAGTAACCGTTGATGTTCTGGTTGATTTTTTGCAGCACCAGAAGAATTGATTTAGTTATAAGATCCCTAAATTTTATTAATCGTTACCGCGCTTAATATCTTAAAAATACTTGTCCATCTTTCAATATAGATAAAGCTTCAGGAAATTTTCGAAATACATTGAGGATATTTTTTGTTTGTTTTTATGTAAGATCGAAATATACTCGTATTTCACTTACACCAGACCCAGTTTTTTAAGAGTGGCATGGCCACGAGTGAAAATTTGATAGCTGGTGTTAACGAGAGAAATATATTTCAATCTTACATGGAAAACAATTATTTAATTTATTTCATGTATTTTTAATGATTTAAGTCATTTTTTCTTGTTTTGCCACGTAACGGCATGCGTTCTTCTTGATGACGGCATCACACCAAGACGTCACTGTACCAATGTTTAAATTTAGTTCTGTAAAATTTCTCAAATTTTGTAACATTTTCAACAGAATGTAATGTATTCAGTTATTCATTTTTTTTCTCCTAAAGAAACAAAATGTACATACAACGGAATTTATTCCTATTGATTATTCAATTCAGTTTTGAAATATTATTTTCTATCCGCATTCAAATATAGTCCGGATTCAGTGACAATTGTCATGTCAAATTTCACTGGGAAAATTACCAAATACAATTTCACTTTCCACTGCAAGGCATGTAATACAAATATAACTAGAGAATAAATAGCGGACAGTGCATACCATCATCAAACAGATATGCCGAGTGATCTTTGTCTTCTCTGATAGCAGAAAGCGTACATTTGGAATTTTTCAAAACAAGTGGGACATTAGAATAGAAAGATATTTTAATATACTCAGAAATAAATGCAAACTCGTATGTCCGTGCTATTCTTAGTGAAAAGCGTTGCATTTTTTTCAATGCTTAGAATAATATTTCTGAAAAAACGGAGGAAACAAATAATCTGAAATTTCGCATGAAAGTTATTGATCAAATGAAACATAAACTTGAAAGTGTAATTTGTCCTTTCATCCAAAAAACAAAACTCACTGTCTTTAAAATGAAAAAAAAAAAGAATTTGAAAATACAGTAAATATAGTTTTGTCTTACAGCCACTTTTTCATGCATTTGCATTACTACTGATAAATTACATAAAATAATTATTAATATTAATGTATCATTTCCTTTTACTGACAGAAGCGTATGCTCTTTTCTTTAAATTCCCGTTGATGTGTCACAGGTTACAGGACTAACATATAGAATTAAATTCTCAATAATGACAATGACTCATTAAAAATCTTGAACATAGTTTGCACATATGTACTATGGTTCTGCGTGTGGCGGCAAAGATATAACTGACAAATGGTTAATACCATACTGACGTGAAGTTTTTGTTTGTTAAGTTTGAAGATAAGTTTGTCAAAATTTACCCGCAGTTAGAAAGTGATATTCATTTATAAAATACAAGTTAATGCTTCATTCAACATGATCTTTGCCATGATTTAATTCATGTTAAGATATTATTATTATTAGTAAATCTAATAAACGTGTACTGTTCTGTCCCGTTGTTTGTCAAAAAGTACATATTGTGCGCTGTTTGCGTATTACCATTTTTGCTTACATATGATTGTGCTTATTATGATTTGTGTATTTCTTGATTTTACGAGGATATAGAACGTGTTGATATATTTTTGTATGTAATCCTGCACGTTTGTTACGTCGCTTTTCATTGGATAATCTTGACGTTTATATAGTTTTATATACACGGCTGCTGTCGACTCATGAAGAAATATTACTTGTTTCTCTAAAAAAAGGATGCTTGCTGTATTATAGCCGTTTATATTATATGTTATTTTGGTTTTGGAGTGATATATGTGGATATATTACCTGCCAAGATTTTATATCACCCGAGCCGTCAGGCGAGGGTGATATTTTATCTGGGTAGGTAATATATCCACATATATCACTCCAAAACCAAAATAATAATTTTATTACCCTTCCCCTGCCGAGTTAAAACGATTTTAAAATAAATTATTGCTACTTTAAATGAAACGTCGAAATAAGATTCCCTTTAGGGTACCCCTTCACCACTACATGACGTCACATAAATACATGAAGTATATTCTTTCGAACCTAACAAATATAAACAAGAGAAAAGGAGTAGTCTGTTGAACGCACTTTTTTGAAATTAATATCAAGCTTTCACAAGGTCATATTTGTTTTCAATACTGGTGAGAATATGTATGATTACTCTATTTTGGTAAATATATATCATTTGACAGTTAAAAAGTGCTTGTAAATCGGAATATACATCGCGTAAAATCAAACCGTACGCGCATCGCCACAGCGCATCTTGTTTAGAACTAGGGGTACCCAACGGGGAAATTAAAGTGTATATTACCCGTCTGGCTCGGTAATATCAATTTCTTTTGGGTGATCAATATCCAATCAAAAAGGCGGAAAAAATCTGGAAGGGTAATAAAGGGCAATATAACCTGTCAACAATCTTTATAACTAATAATTTACAAATTCAGTTAGTTTCATTTTAGATTTTGGGCGCCATATTATGTTTAAGATAAGCGGCTCGATGGAGTTTGATGGTTAAGATATCCATCTTTCATCACGCTGTGATTTGCTTGTAATTAGAAAGATCCTTGCATGAAAGTCTCAGATAGACTTTCACTACCAGTCAGGGGTGATTTACAGTTTTAATGAACATTTTTGTTATAAAGTATATATCTGTACGCTGTTTATTTAACTACCTGCACAACAAGATTCTATTCCTGGTCCAAGTTCAACGAAGTCTTCAGTATTAGATGAACGGTTGCTTGAACATACGTCACTATTAGGGCAAACATAGCTAATGATGTCTGGTAGCCGTGTGAAAAGGGACAAGTTTTCATTTGCTAAACCATACCCCACAAACAAACAGGCTAATAGTGACGCAAGCTGTAACATCTCTGTATGAAAGAATAAGAAATGAAGTTATTGCATTAAAAATTGTCGTGGTCATAACTTGACTTTCTATTTACATTGTTATAAAGTTTCACTGAAAGAATATTTGGAAACATGTGATTTGACATTCTTCTTTTATCCCGCCGACTACAAATTGGATTTTCTGACGATAAGTTGTTTAATATCCTATATTAGGCTACCAGAAAAAAATGAGCACAATGGACATTCAAAATTGCGGTCAGAAACAATAAGGGATTAAGGATGGTGAAGAAGAGGTCAGTGTTATGGGTAAGTTACTTACCTGATACGAGAAATACGGTTCTGTTGAATACCGAAGGTCGATTCCATATATACGAATATTTCCACATAAAGGTAAATACGTTTATGAACGGCATTCACATGACAGTGCTATGTCAGTTGTAAGTCATGAGACATTAACTTTGATACAAACACATATTTTGAGCAATGTTCCTTTTTATCTTACATTTTTGTTTGTCAAAAAATAGTTATCAAGTTGGATGATTTCAAAACTAACAAAACTTTCAACATGAAACTTGAAATATTTAATTAAATGACAAGACATAGTTGTAAGACATGGGTCTATATTCTGTGCACAATATATTTATGAGTTGTAGCAATTTTTGAGTTAGAAAATTTATTTCAAATGGTAATTGATAGCCGTTGCCCTTAACAGACGAGTGTTTAGACTGTTCGTGATGCACTTGTGTGCATTTAACCTGTCGAATGGCTTCTTCTTGAGCAGAGTCCATGAATCTGCATTTTAGGTGACAGTTTAAAGCTCTGTTGATTTTAGAAGTATTTGGGAAAGATAAAGATACGTTATAATGCGAAACATTTCTGACTGAGATGTAGATGATGCCATTTTTGAATCGTTTGGACCTTTAACTTTGCATCGTCAATTTTAAATCATTTAACTGTTAGGAGGTAACAAAATAAAGGAATGTTTCTCTTCTTCTTTGCCGGCATTTAAGTGGTGGCCTTTTTCCTGATATGTACGATTAAACGCTATTTAAATGGAGGTTTGTCTTTATCATCAATTCTAGTTCATTTATAACCGTCTTATTTCTCGTAAGAGATACGAGTCATTGAGCCAATTTCTGTTGAAAATATCACTTGTATTATCTAGGCCTAATTGTTACCTTAGAAATCGAAGATGTACATGTAAATTCCCTAAAAATACATGAGAATTTCAATTTAACGTCATTTTCTACAAAATAAACATTTGTCGCACGTTTAGTTTTGGCATAAACCTCAATTCGCAGCTTCAAGAAACAACTGCAAAAACATGGCTTCATCTAATTATAACGATGATAAGATGACAAAGAGCTCTGTGGCGATACAGCCAGGAGTTTGTAAATTAATATCAGTTCACTGTAACCCTGGGAACTTTACCATATTGTCATTATTTGACATTTCAATGTTATAATCATAATTAGTACAATTTGTAATAAAAAGCGATTTACAGGCTTTTAACAAATCTTTAATAATTTTGTCCATTTCCTATTTCAACTATATCACTTGTGAGTTTTATTACCGTAGCAGCACCAGGGCATTTCCTGGCTGTATCGCCACAGATGATTTCAAACCTGATTATAGATTGACTGTTTGCAGCAGCTCGTGAAACTCGTGAATAAAATGGATGTTTGAAGTTGTGTAAATATATTAAGTACATATATACCAACTATTAACTTCAATGATTTGAAAAATATCTAATTATCAATTTTATAAGATAAACAACAAGTTTTGTTTGTTTGTTGGTTTCATTTTACGCCTTTTCCCAACAGTATTTCAGTCATATAGGCGGGTAGTTTCCTAACCATCGTTCCTGGAGAGTTAAACCAGTACTTGACAACCTTCCTCCGCGCTAAACTACCAAAGCATCTCCCGGGGATCGAACCCACGCCAGAGAGATAACTGGATTAGAAGTCATCGACTCTAACCCCTCAAGTAAGGCGCAAGTAAATATGTCTTAATTATTGTATTTACAAATGAAAGATATCGTCAAGTTTTAAGTTTTGCACTTACTGGTTGCAATTCAGCAATAATGAAAGGTTGGTCAAATGCGAGAGAACACCTTGTCGCAATTTAAATAATTTGAGCGGTGGATACAGCGGGTAACTGTGACTTTTTACATTCAAAATGACTTACTTAAAGTGAACATTGCTTATGATCTATAAAGTTTTTGTTGGATTAAAATCATTGTTTAGAAATCTAATATATACCACAAGTGATAAAGTTGAAATAGGAAATGGACAAAATTATTAAAGATTTGTTAAAAGCTTGTAAATCGCTTTTTATTACAAATTGTACTAATTATGATTATAACATTGAAATGTCAAATAATGACAATATGGTAAAGTTCTCAGGGTTACGTTGAACTGACATCAATTTACAAATTCAAATGTACATGAGTATATGTACATATTATAATGTACGATTCTATATGACATATTGCTACAAAATAAAAGTGAATTAGAAGAATCTTTGGCAAGTTAAATACATCAGTTTATATTGTATATCAATCTTGCAGTTCTAAGCATAACAAGTTATTATGTAACATGATACGCTTGGTTTGTACAATTCCTCTAGTAACGAGAGTTTTTGGGTACTAATATTCTACCATCTCGGACACAGCTATGCTGGCAACTGTCTTGCAAGATATATATGTATTTAAAATATTATATAATAGTTCATTGGAGTACATTCAGTTTATGTCATTATTTAGTTCACCAATGACGTAAGACTTTAAAAAAAACAGTACTTACTTATTTAAATATCAGTCCCCTAGAAAATGTACGTTTTTACAAGAATGGCTGTCATTGAGTTCCAACAACTTTTTCTCTGAATGTGTTTTCGCAATATCGGAAGAAAATATATTTATTAATGTTTCAAACATGGTTCAAACTAAAACAGTTTTTATTGGCCGGAAAGATCTTTGCGTATTGGTTTTTTGCTTATTCACGCCCCTATTTGCTAAGGCGAAGATAAAAATTCATTGTGGCAAAGAAGCAGCATGCCCCAGAATATAAAAGAAATTCTACCCTCGTTATAATGCTCTCGGCATAACTTTTGAACTATTCCTGCAATATTTTCACTTTCCTGCTTTTCGGATATACATGTAGGAAAAGAAGTGGTTTAAAGGAATTGAAAAAAACAAACATTTTTTACAGCAAGTTAAACAATTTTACGAAATATGTAAAAGATCATTATAACTCTTTCATTTCAATTGTATATTCTCTGTTTCTTTCTTCAATGATGAATTCTTTGCTTCAATGGTACAGACTCTATAAAAATATTTTGGGAAAATGGTAAATGAGTAGAATTCATAAATGGTTCATGTGAGACAAATTCATTAAATTAACCGTTAAATTACCATCGAGTTGACTGAAATGTGTGTGTGTGTGTGTGTGTGTGTGTGTGTGTGTGTTTGTGTGTTCGTTCTTTTTTGTCTTTTGTGTGTCTGTTGTTTTTTTACTTTTCAATACCGTAGCTTCTCTGACTTTTCAAAGATCTACTACTCTTTATTGACGCAGTAGCACTTCCAATTGTTCAGTGTCAGCTATATCTGATGCTGACAACACATATTTTGTTAATTATCGTGAATAATCTATACGCTTAAAACGGTAATGTGTATGGGAAAGAAACATATTTGTCATTGAAAACTTTTCAAAATATCAACAAAAGATTTATAAGGCACATCTGTCGTATGATGATACATTTACACCATAAAAAATTCAACCGTGCTTAATTAGGTAGATTGTTTTTGTTTCAATATACAACGGGAGAACATGGCACACTATATAATATAGATCAAACAGAAATAGGATATAATTATGACTGCCATAAAACATTATGTATCAGAATACACCAAATATAGTTAAAAAAATCGTATTTCTTTTTAGTTTTTTTTAAGATATAGTATTGTGTGACATAGGAAAGTACTACTGTTATACACCTAGAACATGCTTACAAAATCTGATATGTTATTTGTCTACTTCTTTATAAATATATAACCCCCAAATCTCTGAAACATATAAAAGTATTGGCACCAACATTGTATCAAATAATGATAATTTAGTTTTTACATCAAATTTCACTTTGTCAAATAGAAGAATCAGATTGTGGTATGCTCTTAATGCTTGATCATGTAGCGCCTTTACTGCATGTGTCATATTACCTGTATACATAAAATTAATGCCTAAGTATGTAAAGTTATCTTCTTGCTCAATTTTCACACTGTTAATATAAAAATCTATATTTACATCATTAGATCTGCGCTTTTCGAAAACACATATTTTGGTTTTATTTACATTAATTGTAAGACCCATTTTTTCTGAATAATGAAAAATATTATCTATTTGTGACTGTAGACTAACAGGACTCGTAGTAAACAATACAATGTCGTCAGAAAATAATATAATATACATAGGTAACAATTCTGAATCTTTATCAGTTAAAGTATTAAAGTCTATACTATCAAATGAATACTATCGTTTACGAAAAGAATGAAAAGTAAGGGAGATAATGGCTCTCCTTGCTTCAGACTAATCAATACATCGAAAAATTCAGACAAATGCATAGTACTAGATATTTTACATATGACTGTACATCATTATAAATACATTTCATCATATAGGTCGTTTTACAACTAATGCCGGCATGAATAAGTTTTACCCATAATGCATCCCTGTTAACGGAGTCAAAAGCTCTTTGGTAGTCAACAAAAACACACCAAAGTTTAGATTTTTTGTATAAGATCTTCTGGATAATTGTATTTAATAAAAAAAATTGCATCAGTTGTAGAACGGCCATCTCTGAATCCATTGAGTCACTTAAAACATCATTCTTTTCACACCAATTGTTAATACGGTTCCTTAACAATAAGGAGAAGATTTTACCGATTGTATTTACCAATGTAATAAATACCTCTATAATTCGAAGGGTCCTTTTCTATAGATTGGTATGATAACTCCTTTTGACTAGGAATATGGGCATACACAAATAAATTCCTTACAGTCAATAAAGAAATCTGCCACATTATTTTCGTAGCCACAGCTTTTATAACGGCTTAACATCGATATAGTTTTACTTACTTCATCCACAGATATAGATTTATCAAGATCATCAATATACACATCATTATCACTAGAAGTCATAAAATTATTTATATTGAATTGACCATGATTCTCATTTGAAACATTTTCAAAATGTTTTTTAAAATCCTCTAGATTAATAGGAATCTTGGAGTTATTTGTTGTTCTTAAATTTATTAATGTATTTCCAGAACTTTCGAGGAGCGGTTTTGCTCATATTAGACAGCTTTATTTTTTCTTTTTGATGATAAAAAAATTTGGCTTTACACTTTGTTTTCAAAAATTATTGTCTGCATTCCAAAAAGAATAACTTATTTTCATCAGTCCTATTTTTATAGAAACGGCGCTTGGCAGCATAAAACTCAGACTTTGCCTTTTTACAATCACTATTAAACCAAAATGCTTTCTTCTTTATACATGGCTTTGGTTTATAACTCAAAGATTTACCAAAACATTTCATTGAAATAGTGTGCACTGTATTCGAAAAGATAGACATACATTCATTTATATCATATTCACCTGAAACAAGTTTATCGTTTATATTTTTAAAAATGTGTTCCTCATTTTTAACTGTATTCAAAAAATCATTTTTGTCAGCAGCATTCCAAACAACTTTATCATAATCAACATAATAAATATTTGGTACACTAATGTTACATTTCAAAGAAAATGTAACAGCACAATGATCAGAAAATTCATTTTCATCTAAAACATACATATATTTTACCTTATCATAACATTCAATACCTGTTATTAAATAATCAACTAAACTAGAAACATGCCTTTTTTTGTATAAAGTATTATAGGTGCATTTACCCTCTTCTAATCTACCGTTTATTATACACATATCATTTTCTTTACAAAGAGTCAATAATTTTGATCCGTAATTGTTTACGGAACGGTCACGATTACGACGCACCCGTGCGATGCTGTCTGCGGTAGATCAATAAAACGATCAAGGTTAATGTTTGGTATATAGTCTAATAAATCACCCTGCGTGAATTCAGGTCACCTGACACGTACACATCTCCAAGGTCACTTTATCGGCGAATACAAGTATTTAAGTGTTCAAAAAAGTCAAATTCGAACAATGATGAATTTCTATTTCTATAAGGGCTAGAATGTTCAGGTGGAATATAACATACACAAAAATAAGCATCTTTTTCAGAGTTGATGGACGTTTTATCTATTTTAAAGCATACAAGACCCTTTTCATCAATATTTAGCAGCTCTATACAATTTTTCAAATAATCCCTATAATAAATTGCGACACCGCCGCTATTCCGTTTTGCTTTATTATCAAATTTAGGTCTTGGACAACTAAAAGTTTCATATCCATCGATTTTGATATTAGACAAATAAGAATGCCATGACTCTGTAATAAATAGTATATTAAAATCAGAAATATAGTTTAAAAAGTCACAATCATTTAGTTTATTTTGATACCCTGTATATTCCAGAGTAAGAAACGTAACTGTTTCTCAGAGTCATCCTAGTTTGAGTAACCACCGTTTGATACTGTATCTACAGTAAACATTTTGTTGTTGATATACAATTTATCAACGGATACATAGGCTGTTTTTCCATCTTGTTTGCTGGTATGAGTAACTTCCGGCGATCCTGGATGACCTTGGGATATTGCTCACTCATCCGGATGTTTGTAAAGGGATTGAATGTATCACCAGAGCTTGTAGATTGATTTTGTTTCCAGGCTTCATTTACTTTTTGTTTGATTAACATTTTATCAGGGTAGTGGTTAAATGCTACCACGACAGGCTTAATTTTATCATTTTCATATTTTAGAGAAAGTCAATGGGCTTGCTCAATCTTTATTGCATTATGAGCATTTGTAATTTTAAGCGACGTTTCGCAGTAGTCAAGTATCATTTTAACACAATTCTCAGCTTTGCGGACTTCAGGCGTGTTCTTCTCCAAAAACCGAAAAAGAGAAGATATTAAATATCATGGAACGAGTCTGAAGTTCAGTAAGTTCATATGACAATGATTTAAGTTTATCAGTTAGATGACAACTTCTTAATATTTGATCGTTCTTTTTCTAGCAAAGTAACAGTGACAGATTGATTTTCCTTAATTTCTTCGCTGATCTGAGAGTCAAAAGAACTTCCAGCCTCCACCTCATTCATACGGGAATTTACTTCAAGTACAGACGATTCTAGTGACGTCACACGCGTATCAAGAGACGATAGCTTGCTCGACAAAGATGTAAGCTGGTTTTGAATAGAGTCTAACTTATTAAGTCTTTTATCCAGCGACGTAAGTCTGTCAACCACAAACTGCTGAAACTGTATCTGAGACTGAGGTTGCTGAGTCATTTGAGGGGAATTGCAAAATTGTTGTTATTGTAGCGACTGAGGGAGTGGGGACGCGAGTAGAATGTTCCAGGGGGAGTTTGCTATGAGTTCATATTTGTCATGTTTAAAGGTTGAACATACCCCTGAGAATTCATTGCTGTAACGTGATTATGTTCGTATAAAACACTTGCTGTAGACTGGGAAACAGGCGGTGATGTTCTGACGTCACTTCTTTTTTCAGGTAATATAACTGTATTATCTGGCGAAGAAAGAGTTCTCTTTTTGTCGCCACCTTTGTTATTTTTATTTTTCTTTGGAGGCATTGATCAGATTATCCCGCACAATAAATTTGACTTTGACCATTAATCATTAACAGTTAATCCACAACAGTCCACAATCCACATTGAGAATCGCTCACAAAAATGCTCCGGTACTCGTTTAATATGAATGGTTTTATTTGTAATAAATTCAAGAGTTTATCGTATTTTATACCAAAACGCATCCAAAAACTCACTTTTTTAGGTATCTTTTAGTCAAACTTTAAAAAAAAAATATAATCCGTATACTGTTCATAAACATCACTAGATATAAATATTCCGAGTAAATATAAGAAAAACTCCTTAAAACTAAGTTTTTTTCAGAGCGATTAAAAACATGTCTGTCCGCCATAAATCACGTGATATTTACCGAATCTTTTATATCTCGTATAGTTGTAACGTCGTCAACACCGTGTTGATTGATCACAGGCTTCTTATCACATAGACACTTAATTGATAATGATGGGACACGGAAAGTAACGACAATTGTCGAATTTGTTATATTATAACGAATCTAAATCCTTTCATCCTTTCACCCTTTTTGTTGCTATCATTTTAACTATAATTTGCTTTCAAATAATAATTTATTTGTTCATTGTGTGAAATATTTCAAGCCCTTGTCGGATTTATTATTCTTTCAAATCAAAGACAAATCATGACTTTTGATCAACATGTAATAAGTTTTTGTGAAACAAAACAATATATTCAGTAAAAAGAATTATTTAGCAACAAAATAAATTATTATACCTCATTAGCATACGCCCTTCTATATTTAATATGACGTCATCCAGTCCATATAAAAATTATGGACCGTCCCTGGTCTGTATGCGGTTTATTGACCGGATGACGTCATATTAAATATAGAAGGGCGTATGCAAATGAGGTATAATATAGATGTTTATTTGACAAGTCTAATAAGTTGGACTAAACTGTAAGTCAATATTGGCGAAGTGAAGTTCTGTGACTGTTCTAGCTGATCATTGTATTTACACGAATCTTGTTTATGCTGCTTATGCTATTTATTTTTTACTTTTTAAAACTATCATCCAACACACTGCCATACATGTAATGGAAGCTCACATATTCACTGTCTTTTTTTAGATTTACAGTCATATTTTTTTTCTTCTGAAAACTTAGCTCTGAGCGGTTTTCTCGAATAATTTTATTCTTTATCTCTTGATATTTCACAAAGATATATTATTTTCAGACTTTGCTTTGATCGACACTTTGGTTTTGTGCAGCTGAGCCCTGTCGTTTTTTTTCTTTTAACCACTTATCCGGAGATCTTATTACCTTCATAAGTTGATAAACAAATGAAACCTTTAAACTGTCTTTATTCTATTATTGTTCTAAGTTTGCCATGTGGTATGGCTCTGACTGACTGTTAATTACAATGTAAAAACACTTTTTACTTAACAAATGCAAGTAGCATTATGGCAAATACAGATATAATTTATCAAATTTTTTGATATTCTTATACAAATTGATAAAATAAGCACTAGAATGTCATAGCTCGGACCAGGTTCGAGCCCTGCCAAGGACTAGGGCGCTTTTATCAAGAAATTATATACGGGACAAAAGTAAACATATATCGTAATTTTGTCGTATTTGGCTTCCCCATATATATAACAGAAGAACCCCCTGAAACATGCCTTAAAAGGATTCTTTAATAATTAATTGCTTATCCTCTGGAATGTCAGAAGGGAAAATCTTCGGATATCGACAGGTATAGCCTCCGGATGTCGGAAAACTATAAACTCCGGAAATTGAGAGCTGGAGCCGGATATCGGTCTCCGTGTTCGCAAAGATGGCCGACCATCAGGTTATGGCTCATCTTCAAATATATTCATCAAGCTAAAAACTAGCATTGCACGCCGGTTACGGACGTGTATATATATATCAATACAATAGAGAAAAAGCAATATTCAGGTATTTAAGAATCTCCGGAATTCGGTAGAATCAAGTATGCCGGACTCGGACATGCGTGTGAAACATAATATATATATAAGGAAATAAGTTATTCCTTTAAAAAAAGAAATTTCATCAGTCGCTTTACTGTTATTTTACCAAACGCAGTATAGGATTGTATGGTTTATTACAATAAATGTCGTGCACTTGATAGATTAAAGTTATAGCAGACCGCATACAATAAGGTTTATTATAATTGTTTTTGTTGTTGTTATGTTCAAGCTAAAATAAAGGAATTAGTTTATAATGACAAGTATGCTAAATGTAATATTACCGCATTATCTTTAGATAATTACATTTTAAAGGATGTTAATTACGGTGCGTTTCCCTTTAAGTGAGACAACAACATTATCTAATTAATGGTTAATTCTAGACCAATAGCAATATGTTATTTAATAAAAGTACCGCCGTCACTGTCTCAAAATCAGTTTAATAATTAAAAAGTATAGCCAAAATAAAAACACAAAATTTGTTCATTAAATATTGCAGAATCTAGTCTTAGGTATATCTCAGCAAATTACATATTGCATTAACGTCACAGATGTCTGGCGTATATGTTCACATTTAAGAGTAAAGAATAATGAAGATATACTTCGTCAGAGAGAATGTTGTGAGTACCTGTATATTTTTGTTTAAGGTCTTGCATGTTTTGTTATGAACTTCATAAGCGGTATCAGATTATGTTGTTTACTGAAGTATTTGGAAGTAAATATTCATATAGAAAGAAAACAAAATCCATATTCTATTGTTTAGCATTGTTCATTGTTTTCAGAATTGTTCAGAATATGTTATGTAATAGTTAATGTATTTTGATTGATTGAAAAATTTACAAGTCCCCGTCTAATAGCAAATGAAAACCATCCGACAAAAATCTTTCTATTTACATTTGTTCTCAACACAAGATCATTTACACCTGAAAGATAAAATCATATATATTTGTTTATCGTTGTTCTAAAAATGGTGGAATAGAGGGTTGGTCCCAGATTATATAAGGAAAAGACAACAACAACAGCAACAACAAAAACAACCAACAAACCTAATTGTAACACTTGCACAAAAGAATTTTAGGAAAATGATCATTATAAAAAAGAAATATTTTGTAATAGATATAGTCATTAATTCTTTTGGAATATATTGCAATTACTTGTCAAAACTCAAAAGTCCAAATGGCCAAAGGTAATGAAAATCCTTTCCGACTTGTGATGGCGAAGCTTTAAAAAATATTAGTTTATGGTGTCATGCTGAAACCTCAATTCATTCGGGGGCTGTTCGCTGTAGTTTTGTCGTTGCTAGCAAATCAATTTTCTCAAGGAAATTTTCTCGCTCTTGAAGAGGTATTACAATTTTTACCATCAGATAAGCCCCATTTTCCCCAAACAATAAAACGATTATGGAATTAGTTCAGAATATACATTTTGGAGTTTTATTGCCCGGTAATAGCTTTGTATTGAACGATTTGTTTCACGTTATGTGTACTCTATCATGAAAAGTAAACATGTTTTAATACATTTAGTGTCATGTCTTTCCATTATTGAATATTTAATTTGAATTTGTGTTAATTTTGTTTTCAGATTACAGTAAACTCCGCTTATAACGAACTCATTGGGACATTCAAAATCTGTTCCTTATATCCGGAGTTCCTTGTAAGCATATAGCGAATTAGTTCCTTGTATCAGAAGTCTTTATAGCGAACAGTTTTACATATAACGAACATATTGTTTACCATCGTCCTCCATTTAGAAGAGCATTTGATTAAGATAAATAACTCTTGGTTCGTCATTGTTGTCTCCCTTATATTGATTAAAAAAAAGGAATAATTGCAATGTTGTTTTTTTAATATAATTTTTATTTATAAATATATATCTATAAGATATATGATATGTACCATATATGCAATATTGTTATTTATGAACGATACAGTATCATGCATAGTATCATTACAAAAATAATCACTTTGCTTTGAAGAAGTCGCTATTTTTAGTTTGGAAATGTTTACAACTCTTCAAGTTAAATTCAATATCCAATGAATTTTTATGTGCATTAGACTCGAAGTATGACCTAATCTTGTGCAAACAATCAATAGCTTCATTTTTTGACACAACCGGCAGATCATCTAAATAGATCTCGTCTTCGGAAGATTGACTGTCATCGTCATTTTTTGTTCCTAATATATCCGCTTCATTCGGCCAAGTTTTAATCTGTGCCGATGAAAACAAAAGTAGAAAATGCGTGATTTGTTTACGGATAGCCGATATTTTGGAGTTCGTTATAAAAGTGTTATTTTCTGCACTTTTTATAGCATTGGGACTAAAAAATTAGTTCCTTATAAGCGATAATTCCTTATAACCGTGTTCGCTGTAACCGTAAATTTTTACATTAAATAAAGAAGGGCAAAATTCGGGCCAAAAAAAATTGTTCCTTATAACCGGAAGTTCGCTATAACCGTGTTCGCTATATGTGAAGTTTACTGTATATCATACACCATAAATATGAATATATTCTGAAATGATAAGATGCCTCGAGAGAAAAAAAGACAATAACAAACAGTTCAAACCGACTATGATTTTTTCACCCTTTTCATGAAAGAAAATGACACTACAACTTCTTTTACACCCTAGAACTGGCTTGAGTAGTGTTTAATTCCCTAATCTAGATATTTTGAATGAAAGCTGCATTTTATAAATTTCATAAAAGCAGAAATAGCTACAGTCCGTTAAAAAGATTGGCTTCATATCGACAACCGATCTTAATTTGGTGTCCACATGACCAAAATGAGTTTGATGAACATTTATGTCTGCAGCATCCTTGTGGCGAAGTCAAAAGTACAATTTTTGTTTCCATGAGAAACTCCGCCTTTGGATCATTCAAGCATCAACAGAAAATGAACAAACATGGCTTTAAATAGCAATCCCGCACATCAGTTTTGGTCCCAACTATTGATTGTTTAAATGTTTTAGATCGTGACGCTTTGATTTGCCTGTAACAATTCGTATAGGAACTTGAGTGCTACCAAAGAATTTCTCTTTAAAATAACAATTTCTGAACAATACGTATTTAATTAGATCAACAACAATACTGTTAAAAAAGGTTAATGAAACTGTAGAATGCATGTTTAAGGCCGACGGAAAATATATTTTTACATTTTGTAAAATGCAGAAGTAATGATTCCCAAGATATATGAAATATAATAACACAGAGATTATGATCTGGCCAGTTTTTACAGCTGCAATACAACACTTAACACCTGCTGTTGAGAGTATAAATATTCGGAAGGATAAGATCCCCCAAGAGCAATGATCTAAATAGAACAAGCAAGTATTTTCTTGGTAGTAATAACATTACAAGTATAAATTTACATGACATATTATGTCGAGAAAGAGTTATGTGTCAACACCAATAATCGCTCATAAAAAATGCCAGTTTTTTGTCAGTAATTCGTCTCTATCTTTCTAAAGAAAGGAAGCTTCTTTAAACAGGTAAGAAAAAAATTTCTTAAACAAATGATATCGAAATTAAATTGCATTTGGCGAGTACCGCTTTAACAGCGTGGACGAACTTATGTACATTTCCAACATGTAGAAGTGCTGCATCAAGTAATTCAAGCTAAATATGTAATTTGAGTTATATATTCTTTTGAATTTACTTTCAAATTAATCAACAAAGCAGAGATTTGTTAGAGATGGGAACGCAAATTATTCACAGTGCAACTACACATACGTCTGGTTTAAGCAAAGGCACTATTTTTCATTTGTGTTTGGGGCCATTTCTGTTGAAAATGTGTCAGACTTAAATCGTTTAATATACATGAGTTAGCTGGAGTAAAAGTATAAGTTACCTGCACTCCAGTATATGCCCATCGATTGGCTCATTCTTCTGTGGTTTACTTATTGTGACGACAGTAAAAGCGATAGACATATCATATTCAGATGCTAGTTCATTGGTTATTTTTTTTTCTGGGGTGTCATATTGCGACAACAGGGAAAGTGTTTTTTATTTTTAACTATGATACAAAAGAGAAAGAACATCAAAACACTCGGCAATCTGAATTATACAAATCGATGCTCTTCCTATTACTTATATATATATATATCGTCTATCAAGAATCATTTCAATTACGAGACTTTATTTTATGCTGCAGGTACGATATAGTATCCTAATTCGGCAAGACATTCGAGAGCGATATAATAAATAAATGTTTGCCTGAACTAATTTTGTGTGTTTCATTTATAGTAGAATATTACTACAACATCCTACATAAAGCTAACATTCCTAAAAATGTATAATCATAAATGAAATGTACCAAAGTCTGATGTCCTACAGAAAAATTTACTGTTCATTGTCTCATTAACTTTTTCTTAGCAAAATACTTAGAACAATTAAAAGAAAAAGGTCCTCAATTGAATGAATTACAAGATGGGTAACTATATTTGTTTTGATAAGCATATCCTTAAAAGCTTTGAGAAAACAGAAATATGTATAACCTAATGGAAACATTTTAAAACTCTCAGGATGTTTTACATTTATGAACGTACAGCAGGTGTTGTTTCTAATATTTTATTACTTTAATAGTTTTTATGTCAGTTCAACATATTTGTTTCATGTATGCTATATGTGTTTGTTTTTACCGATACACATATCTCCCATTTGTATGACGATAAACTGCTTTCAATAAAACATAAAATGGAAAAGATGGAAACGAAAGACACGTTATAAAGATTTCATTTGGTCGTTATTTGTACTATATTTGTAGATATAATGAGAATGCAAAGAACAGTATTTTGTATTTATCACATTATTGACCTGTAACTTAACATATTGATTGTTGATATTAATCAACAATTTTATTCAGAGTCTATTACAAAAATTGTCCTGCAAAGTTCCAAATATATATATATTTGCAGTGACTTATAATAATTATCTTAATTGATTTTTACATTTAAAAATAGTAATACATTGTAAACTTGTCACCATTTCGTTCGCTGCACTTGTCTTTCTGTGGAAAAATCTTTTGACATTTATACAATATCAAAAATGTTAAATCTCTGTGAGAAAAGTTTCATATGCCAATTCCCACTGTAATAAATCGGCTGCGAAACAACTTATGTCACGTTCACCGTAACTTATCATTTATTGTTCTAAAGTAATAATAACGATCAAAACCGATGAGGAATGGAACAGTAGCATTCTACTTGAAAAAAGAGTGTTATCATATCATTAGGTAATCAAAGTAGTATCAGTATCAGATAACTATTAAATGTGATTTCTTTATATTCTTTATTAGATTTTGATTTCTTAACATTGACCTTAATCCCACTTTAGCATTAACTATGTCATTATTAAAAAATAACAATGCACCTGTTTACCGTTTTCCGAAAAAAATCATAGAATTCGAAAAGAAAAAACAATGATTTAAACAAATCGGCCCAATCGATCCCATTGAATGAAGTATGAAACAAACAAATAACAAAAATGTAAAATGAGATGGCATTTATACGTTTTCATACATTTCTGTCTAATAAATGTTTTAATAATTTCGCCATGATAATATTTTCTCGCTGTATATTATCTGGAATGAATACAAATCATTAAGATATTGATAATTACAAATTACGATACTTAAAAATATAACTATGATACAGTTTCAACTGATCAGCTTTTAGTTCAAGAACTGACCTTGCCACTGCTCCTTGCCACTGACGTTTGTTACTGGGTCGGGTGGGGGTTGCGTTCATTGAACGCCGCCTTTCCTTGTCGATCTTGTTTATCATATTTTACATAAGGACAGAAGAAACTGTTTCAAATAGCAAGAGTCTTGCATCACAATGTTGTTCAGTGAGTCATACACTTGTTTACTAATAAAGTCAATGTGTGACACAAGATATTTACAAGAAAGAACTAATTTACATAAATTGCAAAATCGAGGATTGCATATGTCAACACAAATTAGAAGCTGCATTAACGATTATGCGACATTCGTAAAAGTAAAAAGGGAATGTATAGTTATTACAAAGATACACTGGAAAATGGGTATATGTCAAGGCAATCTAAACTTTGACTTATAATTGATAAAATACCTTTTTGTCATTGATTGCAACAACTATATGTTTTTGAATGGACAATTGAAGATTTGAAGTTTTAAATCTATGTAAACGTGGATGTCTAGTATCAAACAATACATAAATGTATTGCAGTATATGCAGTAACTTAAAAGGCTGAATTCTTTAATTTGATTTCAAACATCTGAGTAATGGATAAAATACAAATGTAAAACAAATTTTCTAAAAAGATATCACATTTAAGCAAAAACGTATGCTTTATAATATAATAATGTTGCAAATACATTTGTAAAAAAACAGTTTTACTATGAGCAATTGTCTGCTTTAATGATTTGGGAATGCTGCACAATTTACGTCATTTGCATAGGCTGATTGTTTGGAGATACTTTATGTGATTTGGAAACCTCTTTTGTCATTAAATCTTCTCTTTTCTGTTAGATTATTGTGTAGTTGAATAAAAATATCTGATATCTAGAATTCAAATGTTCCCTTCAGGATACATACTGATCTTTGAGAGTTCTCCTGGACTCATTAATTTTCACTTGCTTATTCTTCTTATCTATCAAAGAGACGCTTACAAATCTATGATATTACAACTGTAATATCTTTTTGTGTCCAGTTCGTGTTGAAATGAAAATGCCATAATAATCTTCTTTTTGAGTGAAATTATTATATGGTCATGGGCAACAACAGTTATATACCATTTGAGCGTATAACAAAAATATAGAAACAAAAACATTTTGATCCTTATTATATTTTTCATTTTAAAAAAGCATGTATCAGTTCTTTTATTGTTACTTTGTGAGTCGACGCTTAAACATGAATCAATGACTCAAGGACCTTATACAATGTTCATGAAAACAATCCCATTAAAAATTTCACTTTAATCGTAAACTTACGTATGGTAGTCCGAATTAATGTGATTTCCGCAGGAATTGTCAACAATTATTCATTTTACTCATTAAAAGTGTACTCACTCACTCACTCACTCACTCACTCACTCACTCACTCACTCACTCACTCGCTCGCTCGCTCGCTCGCTCACTCACTCACTCACTCACTCACTCACTCACTCACTCACTCACTCACTCACTCACTCACTCACTCACTCGGGACAGCGTCAGCTCTGTTTTTGAACATAATTTCAGTTCAACGGTCAATATATTGTAACATATCTATTCTTTAGGAGATAAATATTCAGCTAAAAATAAACAATAAATTGATCAATATATTTTTATGACTGGCAATGATGTATATATTCGGAAGCAATGTAAAATTTAGAGCCATAAAAGTTGTATTAAAACAACGTTATTTAAAAAGATAAAAATGGCAAATTTTCATGTCAATACTGAAAATGACAAAAGGTTTTGATTATTAAGTTTGACATTTAACGAAAGTTGAATTGTTCACAAATGATTACCCCCACAGAGGAGAAAATGATATGTTTTTTTCAATTTCCTTTATGCCCTAATTCTCGAACTATCAGTCTGGAAGGATATCTAAGATAGAATTTTCTTTAAAAGACATGACTGGCAATTTATTTCCTTCAAATGCAAAAAAGCAATACAATACAATAGCATGATTGAGATTATGTCTGTGCTTGGAGAAGAAAAGCATTTAGTTGTTTTCAATGACATGACTGACTTCGATGTAAGAGTCAGGAATGCATCTGGTCTCTAACCGATTGTTTAGTGAACGCAGCACTATTTGTTCGTTTCATAATATATCAAAACATTTTCCAGATAAATCATCCTAATTCGACAAAACTTCAGAGAGCGACAAATTAGATAAAAGAATGTTTGCCTGAACCAAAATTCATCGTTGTGTCTGTTCATAGTGTTTGTGTTTATATTTAGATATTACTACAGCATTCCACATAAAACAAATATGTGGCCAAGTAGTTAAGGTAGCTGACTTTAAACCACTTGCCTCTTACTTCTCACCGCTGTAGATTTGACCAGCGTAAGCGTCTTCTGATTCTTTTATATGAGAAAGCTATCCAGCTAGCTTACGGAAGGTCGGTGGTTCTACGCCGCAGGTGCCCGTTTGTGCCTGAAATAATGCAAACTGGGAAATAAAAGATAAAAATTATTCTAATTCTTACGTCGCATCATTTGGCATTAATTTTGTTTCTTAGAAAATTGCTTAAAGCAATGAAGCGAAAAATGTAATCCAGTGAATAAATCACAAGGTGGGTAACTATTTTTGTTTTGATGATCATAGTCTTAAAAGTTTTATGAGGACAGAAATATCTATGACCTAATGCAAAACCTTTAAATGTTCCAGTAAAGATGGTTAGGCAAGAAAAGTTTACATTTAACAACGTATAGCAGGTGCAGTCTCAAATACTTTATTACTTAACTAGTTTTATGGCATTCAACACATTTATTTCATGTAGGATGTATTGAACAATACATTTGTATCACGTTAAAAGCGAATTTCACAAGACTTATTCCAATAACATATTTATTTTGTCTTAAGTTTTGTAAAACAATATTTGTTTAATAAGTAGAACATGCTTAATCAATTTGAATTTATTTGCAGAGTATTATGAAACAGTGCTGTAATTAACGTTGTTTAATCCATGTCCTGATTTTTATAAGACAGATTTACTTGGATTAAATTACCCCGATGTAGCAAAAAACTATCAATAAAGAAAACCAACCAATAAATAAGCTCAATACCTCCTTTCTCATTAGTCGAAAAGTGAAATAAATATTAGCGAGTTCATTACGAGTAAGATTTACTTGGAGAACATATGGCCATGTGTATGTATTATGTTTTTGAACATCGTCTAATTATTTTAATTAATAATATTTATAGACAATTTTAATTCAAGTATATTATTACAAGTATTGCCTCCAAGTTCTATATTTGTATTATTTTAATTGTCAAAGAATCACTGAATTGTATTTAGTAAATAAATTTGTTTTATTAATTAACAAAAAGTAATACGCTGTATAGTCGGCACTCAATTGTTTGCTGCTATTAACTTTCTCGGGAAGATACTTTTGACAAAATAAAATGTTCAACCTGTTTCAGAATCTATTTATTCACAAATTCCTACTGTATGCAAATCGCGTTAGCCATGAATTAGTGACAAAAGTAAATAAAGATTAAAACCGAGGTGGATTTGAAAAATAGTTTTTGGTTCTTAAGTGTCTACCTTTAAAAACGTTTTTTCGTATGTTAAGCAAATAAGTATAGATTTACGACTACTATGATTTGCTATTTTAAAAAAAAGTTTAGGTTTTGATTTTCCTAACATTGCTTTTAATCTAACTAAAACATGATATTAATTTATTATAGTTTTGGCAATTTTCAACTTGGGTGGTTCCAGTTTTCCTACTTGAATACTGTTTAATCACCAGAATATGTTGCCTGCTTTTTAAATTCGTCTTTTGACGTCTTATCTGTGATATGCAAGCTTCATAACCTCAGACCCCCCTTCAAAATTCAATTTAATTTAGTTCCGCCCATTGTTTTTTCGTTTAGGGCAAAAGCATTCTTTACTTGTTGACCATACGCCGCTTTTCATGGAATGGCACTGCTGTGTCACAATGAAGGTTCCATGTTAACAGCCGTATGAACATTTCTGCTGATGTTTCTAAATTCAAAATTTCACCATTTTCTATGGAGGCTATTCGTTGCCAAAAATCCAGCCTTGTTGATCTGAGTTGATCAGTTTGTTAACGGACAAAATGCAATTGTATTTCTTTGTATATAAACTCCAATGTTGCATTTTTGGATTGGGTTTGCCGATATGACATTGTAAACATGTCTTTCAACAAAATGCATTTTGTTAAACGACAAAACATTAACTGTTTTTCTGAGAGTAGCAATACCAAGTGTTCATCATAACATGCGGAATACTCATTGCTCGTGATTACGCCGACAAAACAGAAGAAGTTACTTTCTCAGCTTTACCTTGTCAAACCATCATGATTCGGATCAGCATAATCCAGCTTTACACGTTTTTCAATAGGAGATAAAATAAGCTACGCCCACTTTTCCATCCACTACATCATCGTAAATAAACGTATTTATCCGCTCATTTTCGTTATTTACCGTCAGCGACAAAAAGGAAACAAGAACATACACCGGCGTAGTTTCCGTTTACCACACCTTTTAGGTGTTTAGTTATTCACCAAACATAATTCACTTGCATGATTGCCATTATATGCCTTTATTCAATCAACATCAGCAGGCTTTAAATGATGATAGGCATATAAGTTTCGAAACGTTGTAGATATCACATTTTTTTAGAAAAAAATATCACATTTTCTAGAGAAAAAAAACTCACCAAGTTACTTACTGTCTGAGGTTAAATATTTTTCAAGGAAGTAATAATTATCGATAATACTATATTCAACGACAAATAAATTTTACTGAGGAAATTCCAATTTGCATAGGAATGAGTAACATTGACAGTTTTGCTGCTACCTTACCACTTTCAAATTTTCAAGTCAACATCTGTTAGAGATTTCGATACGACTTAATACTAATACAGACAAATTATGGCTGTTGTCTTTCCTGGTTGTAGCATTTACTAGTAACCCTTATTCTAGCGTATAACTTGACAAGAAAAACTTTTAACAATAGTAAAATTAAAACCAAAGTTATATGTACCCTTTCGTACATAACTTTTTATTTTTACCATACTGTATGGATATATTATCCCATTTTTACCAATTTATTTCAATAATAATATAATAATAATATTAATGAGTCCAAAGGTATGTATGTTGATTATCAATTTATGTATACCTTTTTTATTTTATCTCTAAGCAAGCCATCACTTACAAAACTTAATAAATATTCTGTGTAGTACTTCATGTACATAAAAATAGAGGCAGCAAGTCTAGGTAACAGCTATTGACAACATTTATACACAGATCTTAGAGCTGTATAATGCATAAAAGAAGACCTTAACCTACGTCAGCTTACATATATTTAATAATAAAAGGCTAATTTACATCCTATGACCCAAAATATCTCCCAATGGAGGTAAACAGAGATTCTAGGATACACTTCAACATTAAAATGGGACAAATTCACAAGTTTTTGGTTATACAACGGAATTATCGATAGTAACCTTTGAATAGTTCCATAGCTAAAAACATGGTTAAACGTTTGGGGTTTTCTTCAAACCAATATAGTCCTTTAAAGAAAGAAAGAACAGGCTTACTGTTAAGTTCTCTTTATTCGTGTTGCCAAAAGTGACTTCCATGTATCGCATTCTAGTAATGTTGCTGAATGTAAAATACATGCTTTTAAATACTACCGTTAGGCACAAAATCCTGTCGATAAAAGCAAATGTGGTTTGTGTCGTTATATATGGGAAACATTCCCTTGTTAATTCAACAACTTTAGTTTTTGCATATTATTATGCTCATTTTCAGTATAAACGTTGTAATATATATAAACCAATTTTGCATTACTTTAAAATCCTGTGCTAGAATACGTTTCAACAAAATCAGAGGATATTCAAAGTCAATTGTAATGCAGTTGATGTATGTGAAACTTATAACAGTTTTATATAATTTGTAATACGATATGTTTGTACCAGCAAGAGTTAACTCTCTTTATATTCTGCATTCTTGAAAATTGGCTCCGCCTATTAATTTTCGTCTATTTCCGTGATAATTCCATATAAGGAAGTTGCAAAATCGTTTACAAATGTTAATCGCGTTAGAATGTAAAAGGAAAGTGTGGTGTTGTCAACCTGAGAGTGTTAACTGGTGCAGTTACACTCTTGAAACGTCATGATGCACAGCATTAAACGTGTTAGTATTAGTGTACGTTCTATTTTAACATTTCTACATGTCGCAATTTTGAAGTTACATTTCTAAATACAGTTTGCAATTTAGCTTAGTTGCATGTAAACAGCTTCCATTTTATCAAATCGAGATAATCAAAACGCTTAATACCAGTGGAGTATGTAACTCTCGGATCGACAATTAGATTTTCACTAATATGTTTAGTAGAACCGAAGTATGCATTGTCAAGTTTCAAAGGCTGGAATTTTTGGCAACGAATAGCCTCCATAATTTTCGTGTTAAAAGTTGAATTCTGCTAAGTTTAAACTATAAATCTACTTGATAAAGGTTAACAAATTATAAAAAAGATACAAAAACAAAAACCTTCACTTCTGATTTATCGTAACCATTCTAAGACATCAGTTAGAACGTACATAAAATTCGACATAAGATACCGGTTTATCGCATCAACATATCTCATTTTCACAGATCGTAAAGAAATTATCATTGCTAGAAATATACATCTAAATTCTAAAAAAATTGTTTTAATCAATAGTTAAAGACAGTGAAAGCAATTGCCGACGTATTTTACCTGACCGTTTCCAGCCAAACGTCAGTAAGTTATCTGGATCACGAACAAGTTATTTGAATTATGATTATGTTTTAGTTAAGATTCATTAAAATGTTTATTCCTATGCCATTTTCTTCTATATTTCCATGTTTCCAACAGAAACCTGATAACTTTAAATTTGAAGGTGTATGTTTGAACTCTGTGAAATAATAAATTAGTAATAAAACTTGAATCTCTGACAGCTGAACAATATTTTGGTAGCTTAAATTAGGAATTGCAAAACATGTCCAAGAATATCTTTTTTATATAATTTTTGCAATATAATAAATATGACAGACTAAGCCTGAGTTAATGTCAAAGTAAATTATTGTTGGATATTTTAATTGATTTTCTTAATACGATTAGAAACCCATTTTTTATATATTTTATTACAATGCTTTATGAACAGGTAAATGCCAAAATAACTTGATATTTTGCCATAGCTGTATAATTTTATATTCTGCTTTGAAAAAGTAAATAATAGCACACGTGACCAATGGAAATTTCTATAACTTTCATTGAGAATGTTTCTATAACGCTCGATACTTAAAAAGAGTTGGTAAGTCTTAATATAATTTAGGCTTTATTCATTTAAGGGTGGGATAAATTATTTCATCTGATTATTTTGTCATTAGTCTTGTTTAAACAATTAATTTTATAAGATACAAACAAACATGGAATCAAAGAAATATTGCATAATCTCTGGATGAGCTGGGTGATTGAGTTGTTCTAATTTAGCATTTTAAATATTGATTATATGATTC
>NW_026863067.1:0-44090 GCF_026571515.1 Ruditapes philippinarum | reverse complement strand
CATCTTTCCTATCTAGATTTTTGATGGTCAGTATATTCTTTGTCTGTGAGTACTCATATTCTTTGGGATTATCTTCAGTGTCGACTCTCCAATCGTACTGGAGATTTAGGTTAGGATCTGAGGGATATGTAGTTGATCTACTCATACACGTCAACTTCACATTCATTTCTTCCATACTGTTATTGTTGTTAGATTGTATTGTCGGATTTTCTGGTTTGCCTTGGCAAAAATGAAATAATAAATAATTATAAAAAAATTATGAAACGATTTTTTGCTTGACTTAAAAAGTGTATAGAGAGCTGACCTACTCACATCGGCTTAAGGTATTTTCTTCAAACTACAAAGATATTGTCCAAATCATCAAATACATGATATGTGACATCGTTTGTAACTTTAACATGAATTTATCTAGAATTACATCTCCCTTCATGTAGATTATTTCCCTTTCAAATTTAAAATCCTTAAAAATGGTATTTTTACAATTAATTGTTTATTTCATTAGGGAGTTACTTAAAACTTCAAATATATGATATATATCATCACTCATATCATATGTGAAAATGTCCATAACTCTAGCACTAATAGATCAAGAAATATTTCTCCCCTGAACTAAGATTTCTTTCCTCAAAAATGTTCTTCTTCCGTTACAAGTTGATAAAGTAGAAGGTCCTGATGGTACAAATGTTAAAGCAATATATATTTACTTGAAGCTTCTCACGAACTAGTTATCTTTCACCTTGTGTGACTTATTCAATGCTTCTCTACGATGTTGTGAAATTCCAATTACATGGAAAGAGGTCACTGCAGTTTACAAAAATGTAATATTTCCAAATAACTACAGACCCATATCACTTTTGAACAATACAGAAAAAAGTAATTGAGCGAATTGTATTCCAGCACATCTTTAACTTTTTTAAAGTAAATAACTTTTTGTCTACTGCCCAGTCTGATTTAATCCCTGGTGATTCTTTAATAAATCAGATGGCCTTCATCTATGATACTCTTTGTAAATCACTAGACAATGGTTTACGGTTTTCTTTGACAGCAACGCGTTTGACACGGTTTGGCATAAAGGCCTCCATACAAAACTAATCATGCAGGCATATCTGGATCATTGTTATCTTGGTTCAACAGTTACCTCACTGATAGAAAACAAAATAATAAACAAAGGCGTTGAAAATTGAAAAATGTGTTTTGCTTTTTTATAAATTTAAGGTAATTCTTACCTAAGATATAAAGAATTATACATCCCTTTACTTCATGGATAGTTTCCTTTACCGAATGTTTATATGTACCGCTATTTGATTTTTGAAGATTATCAAGTGTGATAGAGAGGTCTCCTGTTATAGCATCACCAGTTATTGTACAACCATTGCAGGTAGGTTTGATTAGAAGTACTCCGTCTATATATACTGCCGCTAATAGTGTGCTGCCGTTGTTCGACAATATGACATTTGATACAAATGAAGAAGAGTTTATAGAGTTTGTCGTCGTTGCCTGGAATTGTAGTGTAACACTATCACCAATCTGTTTGTACTGAGGAGTTGTGGATGTACATCCAAATACTTGAAAAATGTTACAAAAATAGACAGAATTAGGAAGTTATCGCTAAGTAACCTTGATAGTATTATGTTGAAAATGCCAATTTACATATTGTCGGAGCGGTCCCCCATTTCTAAAAACCATAATTTCAGTTTTATTTAAATTCACTTCAATCCCAGTATTTTTTACAAAATTAATAAACAAAAACCAATTTATTTTTACGGTAAACATGTAATTTCTATCATATTTATATGTGAAGACAAAAGTAACTTTGAAATTCTTGAAAACATTGGCCAATTAATGATAATTACTGTTTTTGAGGAATTTTGGCGGCCATCTTGGACGCCATCTTGGATTTCGTGATTGTCCGACCATTTGGGTTAAAATGAAATATCGTTTCATATTCTACGAACCCTTGTGAACATTTTGGTATATAAAACTTATTGTTCCTAGACATAGACTGGTTGACCCCCAAAATATGCATGATTTACTAGTTCATTTCCTACACTATTACTCAACTTGCTATAACATCAGCAAACATGAGGCAAACAATATCCTGAATTTCTTGTGTAATAAAAATCCCAGAGTTACATTTATCGCGAAGCATATGTGCTAATTCATCAATATAGGGAGCAAAAATTGTCGACCTGGATTTGTCCCCCTGTTGGGTTCCTATGTTACATTTGACAAACTCAGTTATCATTTCTAGAACTATTTCGTGCATTTAAATCACAACAGAAAGTACTTCGAACCTTTACACATGAATAGAGAAAATTATTCATTTTCTTAAATAAAAACAAAAATATTCCGTTCACTTCTTTTCTTTGTAAAGCTTGAAAAAGTATCTGATGGTTAATTTTATCAAACGTCTTACGGAAATCAATGTGCAAGCAGTAAAATCTACCCCCTTTTATGGAAAGATATTTTGCACCATAGCTTGAAGAATATCCAGCCCTAAAACCTGCCTAAGATTCGTCAAACATATTTTTATTATGCTAAGACCCAAGATTGAGGGAATTCAGCTGTTTCAAATATTCAATTAAAATTATTACTTAATAAGGTGCAATACTGTTTAAACTATTCTTATAAAATTAGACGGTATTCCATCTAAGCCGCAGCATTTGCCGTTTGCTAACTTCCGAATAGCTAAACTCGACATCCGTTAACATAAATGGTTCGTTTAAGTTTGATATATCATGTATACTATCAACGATGACGTCAGCATTATCGTCATATAAAAGTTGATATATCATTATCAAACAATTATAAACTACGAAAATATGTATACAAATCATCGGCTCCGATACTTGAATCAATAAATTGTTTTTGCTTTGGTTGTTCAAGTCGTTTCCACATAATAGATGGATCGTTTTTATTATTAATGAGCTTTTGTCGATATTGAGAATGGTACTGATAAAGCTTATTCTTACAATAATTTTTAAATTCGTTCCTTTGTCTTTATAAATTCTTAAATCTGATGGAAGGTTTGATGTTCGAAACCGTCTTAAGAACGAGTATTTCTGTGTTTTAAGCATTTCATAACGTTCATCCCGCCAATATGGTTGTAACCTGCTTGATGAATTAGAAGCCAACATATAACGTCCAGCATTATGATAAAATGACTGAATAGTTTCGATAGCTCGGTCAATATCAACATTTACAAGACTTGTAATTCGATGGTCATTCTATAAAAGTAGAGCATTCATTTGCTCACGGAAATTGTCTAAATGGTGATCCCGCCATTTGTACATTTTTAGTTCCTATAATACAACTTTTGTATTACTTTTACTATCATTTAAACCATAGAATTTTAAACAACAATGCAATGGAAAATGGTCCGATTCAGTTCGATCAAATACACTGACGTTACATACATTTTTAAACAACTCTGACGAGGCTATCATATAGTCGACAACGGACGTTCCGTTGTTAAAAACGAACGTAAAATTTCCCTCTAAATACCCATTTATTCTTCCATTTAAGAAATGTACATCTAAAACACAGCACATTTGTACTAGTGATTTCCCAAAATTATTTCCTTCATACTCAACTTCCCCAAAAACAAAATCTAAGTTATCATGTGGAATAAATTCTAGATTATCTTTAGTTCTTAAATTTAGATCCGCTGCAAGAAATATTAAATCATTAGAAAATTCTAAAATTATTTCTTCTAAATTTGATTGTAAATAAGAAATGCCATTTAATTCTATCATCTCTGGAATCGTGAATAGTTGACCCTTCAGGTGATACATAAACATTGTACATAATAACATTTTTACACATGAATAATTTCGAAAAATTACAATATAATACAAACAATCCTCAAAAGTATTCTTAATACGTGTGATAATATTCAGTTTATATTTACTGCTTTTTATAAAAACAACAATACCACCGTTATAACGTATGCTTTAAGAACGTTGTGCTATAACATGTTCATAACAAACATAACACAGGATAGGCCACCAGACACGAACCACCGATGCTCGGTCATGTATTGGCTTCACAGAAAATAATAAGGGTAATATCATAAACGGAACATAAGTGCATGATTAAAGAACAACATATAATTCCCATACGTTTGATCATTTTACAGACACAATAAGTGTCTGCATGAAATAATGTAGTCAAAACATGTTGTTTCCGTGGATAATTTCCTCACATGAGGGACAAGTGGTTTGAGGGGAACGATCGACCTCAACCGATCGGCCACGTACGTCCCTAATATCTTGCTTTATATACGATATCAATATCTGTTCTTGCGGCAATCATAACACTTTTTTCTCAAAAAAAATAAAATAGTGAAAAACAGAATCCCTAAAGAAAGCCCAACTCGGCAAATTTGTAAAATGTTGCAGGCTCGGTTTGATTGAGCCTGAATAGCATAAGGTATATACTTAAGTGACTTAAGTTATACAAAAAGTAGTATATGAAAACTTACCTTTATAACTGCAGTATAATATCCACACAATCTTTACATAATATACCTTCAGTTTTATAGATCTATTCATTTTCAGAGGTTCTTTAAACATATGTATATAAAGATTATTGAATAGGAAGTCAAATCTTTTTCTTGTACATCATGTATTTTTTATCACTATCACTTGTACTCAAAAGCATTTTTTAACTTCCCTTAATACTTTGAAAGTACTTCAGATCAAATTAACAATGCATGTTATGTTTAAAAAAAAATAATACATCATCGGTTTATAAACATAATCATTCCACCTTTTCTGTAACGTTTACATCGTTAATTATGAAGATTATAGCATAAAGTTTAAAGGTTTAAATCGTTTAAGGTTCCGGCAGAATCGGCTAGCCAGAGAAGACACAGTAAAACCTGTGCAAAGGAACATTGGTTTATTCCATAATGTAGTTTAAAATTACTTATCACATCTGCCCTGAAAATATAGAGAAAAAAAACCGACAACAGATTACATATAATAACATATGTGTCTTTTCGTGCATGGTGTATCCAAGTGTCCGCTAATGTAGGTTTGTCCGTCGCGAATACTCTCGTATTTTTGAGCCGAAAAATCGTAAAATAAATGATAATTTCAGCTCATATCTCACAAGTTCCGGCTAGCCCCTGTGACACACAACATCAATGCCATAGAACCCCATATTCTGGGATTGTAAGGGGGGTCTGACCGTGTGTCCGCTGGTATAGATGTGTCCGTCCGGAATACTGTGGTATGTTGCAGACGTTGAGCCTATAAATGAAAATTGTGGAATATAATTAAAAGTAAACATTGTGAAGTGAACAAAGAAAGTAATTTACACATTACAAACGGGACTTGCAATCCACGTTAGTAATAAAAAGAGGTCAAAATATGCAAAAAATATCTCTTACTGTATGAGTCTTTGTTTGTTTGGATATTTACGGCACGTCAACACATAACTTGCCATATCGTGCCGAATGCTATAATATGCTTAAAATGTTATGTTAAACTTTGTAAATGACAATAAAAAATGAGCCAATTTAGATCCTAGAATACAAGTTTTTCTCTTTCAAATAATCAATGATGTTTTTTGATGGAATTGTATTAAAGAGTTCTTTGAGTGAATTTACACAATAAAATCTATTACGGACCTGTGAAAAATCATGACATTGAAGAAGAAAATGCTTGACAGTAAATTTTTTCTTTGCAAGCTAAACAGAAAGGGGCATTGTCATTCGTGAGGAGATAAGAGTGGGTAATTTTAGTGTGTCCAATTCGGCTTCGAAGAAGAACTGTTTGATCATGGCGGTTTGACAGAGATAGAGATGGTGACACATTAAGAGATGGGTTTATATCGTGAAGTTTATTAAAAAAGGCATTGCCCCAATTTGCTTTCCATTAATATGTTAGGAGTTTATTTATAGCCGGTCTAAAATCACAAGCAGGTAACAATAAGTCAGTTTTTTTTTAAATTTAATGATTGTTTAGCTAAAGCATCTGCTTTTTCATTTCCTCGTATACCTACATGACTTGGAATCCAATATAATTTAACAAATTTTGTTTTAAGTATATCATGAAATCGTAAAAGAAGTTTCCTTATAATGATATTGTCAGATTTTTCTTTCTTTTAATGGATATTAAAACAGAAAGCGAGTCAGAAAATATCACAAATTTATCATGGGTATGCTGTACTATGTATGACAATGTTAAATCTATCGCTTTTGCTTCAGCAGTAAAACTTATTGCATTATCTGGTAACCTCATACTAGATGTAAAATTATTTTCAAACACACCCGCACCTACTTTGCAACCTTCTTTTGAACCGTCCGTATAAATATGTATAAAATCTTCATGTTCTTCCTTAATTGCTTAAAACTTCTCTTTGAAATGTTCAGGTGAATTTGATGACTTTTTATATATTTGAGGTTCATATTTATTTTCGGGGAATTATAAGTTCAAGGTGGAATATCCTCAACGGCTCAATTACTACGTGTATTTTGCTACACAAGGTGTCCGTTCTCTATATTAAAGGCGTTCCTTTATCTTTAGAATAATGACCAGGGTCTATAACAATAATTTTGGTTAATTTTGTTTTCATTATGCCAAAACAGTTTTGCTGCTGTATTATCGCAAAAAATCACTTTTTATAAAACAATTAAACGACATACACTCATGATTAATATAGATGATAAAATATTTTAAGATTTATCCATTAGAAAGCGTTTATATTTTTATTTGAAGGGCTGTATTGAGGTACTTGACTTAAGCTGCTAATCATAATGCGGGAAATAAAATACTTTTTTGTAGTTTATGTATTATTCTTCCTATTATTTTGAAGGATACTGTCTGGATTAATTTTAAGTTTATCTAAATCATCTTTTAAACGAAGTTTAAAGGGTTATTACTCATTACGGTGTTTCCGCAATCGACAAAAATGAACACATTTAGTTTTTGACTTTAAAAATTTAAAACCGTTTTCTATTGCCCACTTTTGAATTTTGTCTAAATTTTGTTGAAGTTGCCTTTCAATTGTTCTCATACTTTTCGATCGATAGCAGATAAGAAAATCGTCTACATATAGAGAACAATCTATGCCTGGCGTAAGAGCGCTAGCAATATTGTTTATTTTAAGGCCAAAAAGTGTAACAGAAAGTATGATTCCTTAAGGAACACCTTGTTCTTGTTGGTGGTCCTCAGAAAAGTTGAACCAAGTCTTACTTTAAAGTGCCTATCAATTAGAAATCCAGAAATGAAAAGAAGAAGCGTGCCTTTAAGTCCAGCATCCGTTAGATCTTTTTTCCAAGTAGTATCGTAAGCCTTCTCAAGATCAAAGAAAATTGATACCAGGTGTTGTTTATTTACAAAGGCTTCTCTAATAAAAGTTTCAAGTTGTACAAGATGATCGTTTGTACTTCGCCGTTTACGAAAACCTGACTGAGATTAGTGATAATTCCATTATTTTCTAGAAACCGAAGTAACCGATTATTTATCATTCTCGAATGTTTTGCAGAGGCAACTTGTTAATTTGTAGGGTCAGTTGACTTTTTTCCAGGTTTAGGGATAGGAATAACCAACGCAATTTTCCAAGTTTTGGGAAATTTACCACATACCCAAATTTTGTTAAAAATTTCGAGAAGCAAGTCAAGAGATTGTGGTGGTAAATGTTTAAAAAACTGGTAGTAAATTTCGCCCGGACCTGCAGCACTATCTTTTGCAGTTTTGATTGAATAAATTAAGTCATCAATAGAGAAAAGGGAATTATAGTCTTCATCGTTTGTTGAAGTAAAATTAATATGCTCTTTCTCAGCTTTACATTTATGTTGTTGAAATTCATTTGAATAATGTATAAGTCACGCAGTAGAAATATTTTAAATCAGTCAATCGTACAGACTAATGTAACAGTGTTACTTAAATTTTTGAATCTTTTTAATTTTCTTAAAGTCTTATTGAGATATATGTTTGATGGTAGAAAACATTTATCCTAAGTCTGAAATGAATTCTAAGTCCATTCCCATTAAACTATATAATAATATATAGACAAGGGTAACAACTCCCATAAAAAAGGTGTCTATGCCCAAACAGGGTTTTTGCCTCGCAGTTTTTTATACGATACAGAATAAATAAAAAGGAATTATGCAATATGTAGTCGAATAATTTATCTATCGAATCAATGTAAAGCTTGTCTTATCTTGAACGAGTACTGGCCGCTAAAGTAGCAAAAACCTATTCATTTGCGCGAGGTCGACATCGATCGTGGCTGCGCATGAAAAAACACAAAGCTTCACGACTATGGCAATCGTTAGAGATAATATCACAATCATTTATCATGCTGGGCAATAAAAAATACATAAAAGTAAAATATTCCAATAGCCTGTAATGAAAATTTGATATAAAGTCACCTGCAGCTTCAGTATACGCTGTGGTATAACTTATTTAAAATGTGTTTAGTCGTAAAATTTACATTCTCTGACTTCTTCAATATATCGATAGGCTTAAGACCGGGACAGTATAATTCTCTAGCACATTTGCAATTTTTAAGAGAATCTTGGTTTAGTACTGCAAAAACTGAGGACTCAAGTAAATAAGAACAATGTTAGAACTGTTGTTTTCCGTCAAGGGGGGGGGGTAATAATAACGAACAAATTAAAGTTATGAACGAATTTAGTTATCTAAGGGTGCATGGGGTGGTTTTGTTTTAAAGTAGAGAAAGGTTTAAAAACTATGAGCAATTTATTGGACAGATTAACAAATTTCATTTGTATCCTCACGTTTCACAATAATTATTTGATGCCTTTGTTAGCTCAATATTTAATTGTGTCCTTTTGGGGTTTTTGCTAAATCTAAAGATACTGAAAGGGTAAAACAATGTGCTTGTATGCGGTGTATATCGAAATATGGAGATATCCCTTTTACATCAACAGATACAGATACAAACATATCATTAAATTTTGGCTGAAACATGTTATTGCTGATAATATAATGGAAAAAGAATCTTATAGATATACAGTTAGAAATTATTGATAGTGTAAAAAATTGGGCTCAAATTGTAAAGTTCATATTAAATGAATTCGACTACATGTATTCTTATGCGTGGAAGAACCAATTAAATATCAAAAGTAGTTTCTTTAAGTGTTATTATTTGTTTAAAAAACAAACGTTGCATTCTTACAAAGGAAACAATATCAAACTAAACACTTGATATAGTTATATCAAAACATGTTTGGAAACATATTTAAAAAATCATTGATTGCAGAGTATACATATGTATATTTGAAGAATTAGAATATCTGCTTATAACTTAAGCATTGAAACCTGGTGATACGGACATAATTGAGCACAAAAAAATGAAAGATTATGTCAACTATGTACCTCACAAGTAATAGAAGATGATTGACATTTTATTCCAGTATCTCTATGTTATCAAGTTATCCGAAGAGGATTTATCAAGCGTTTTAACTAGACCTTGTATGAATAAATAAGAAGATTTATTACAATCAGAAGATAAAGCTAAATTTAGGGAAATATAATGATGTAACCAATGAAAAGAGACAAGAACTGTTACTAAAGATGTGGACAAATGAAACCTCGATCTTATAGCTTATTGATTAATTAAACAGCTAGATGGACACATCTCGGTTTGTAAACTTTGTGAGGGGATTATTCAAAACAGAACTGGACACGCTCTCCCTCTCATTGTTCAAAAACTGTTGATATTATATATAAGAAAACCAATGACCCCCAAACCAGGACCATTTTGACCCAAGTACTGAAATTTGAGCAAACTAAGTAGAAGTCCACTTGACGATATTTCATGCAAAATATCTAATCTCTTACAATAATCAATAGTATATGAACGTATCGGCTTTCTGAGATTGTTAGATTGAATCATTAAAAATTAAAACAAAACTACACATTGTATATAGGTAACTATTAAAGTACTCTGAATGTAACTGGCTTACTTTTATAATTCATCTATTCAAATAAAAATTATTTACTTTGTGATAATCTTTAAATGTAAATGCCATTTTAAACCGGGACAGAAAGATACATTATCAGTCCCAGGTTTAAAGCATATTAAGCAAATGCAAGAGAAAAAAAACAAAAGAATACAGCAGTTAGTTTACATTTAATTTAAGTAACACAAAGGTGAAAAATGAATAAAAGAATGAATTATTAGGACAAAAATGATAGAGAAAGTAAGAAGAATACATCAGAGGGAGACATGTGAATGAAAGTCACTTAAACTTCTTTTGAGTGGATCGCGTTTTTCTAGTATAGTTTTTTTAATCATTCGTCTGATTTCACTGCCATTGTACGAAGAATACCTTCTATTGTTTCATAGATAAGATCGTACTCTTTTACATTTCCTTTACACGGCTTACCAAGCTCAGTGACTTCCCAGTTACCGTCATCATTTCGAGAAACACTACACATAAGGAGAGCCTGCAGAGAATCTTTCTTGGTTTGGAAAGTTCTTTCACACAAACATTGCGACGGTTTTCCTTTCTTGTATAACTTAATACTTGGACCTTTAAAAGCTGATATATCTTTTGAGTTGAAAGTGCTGAGAGAGAAAAAAATATTTTGTGCGTCACTTGGTATTTTTTTCAGTGAAACTTCGATTGTCTGGTGTCCTTTTTTCATTTTTTCGTCCATTTTATGACCGGAATGTTTTATCCAATTTTTAGGACTTTGCATTCTTTCGTCACATAGATATTGAAACTCTTCAGAACCATAAACAAAACATGATACATCCAGGAAATCACGATTTCTTTCCATTTTGCTTTTCGAGTGATACTCCCAAGATAAATAAAACACAACCTCGTCTAATTCATTAGGAAAAGTATATAGACGGATAATCAGATATAACGCGGTATTCGCCTTTATTCCAAAATGTGAAAGTGTCGTAATCTTTTGCCCTTTGTAATTCTGTAAAGGCAAAATAATTCATAATAATGTTAGAATAATTTTTACACGGTTGTTAATATTCAGAGTAAATGTGTAGATTTTAGTTAAAGGGATTCAATTGATTTTTTTTTTGACATGACAGGACTAGAAATAAATTTTCGAGATTTCCATTTGATGAAGATTTAGACTAATAAATTGAGTGCAATGTCCAAAAAGATCATTTGCTGACTCAGTTTTTCCTGAATAATTAGGTGAACTGTGAAAAAGACCCAAAACTGAAAAGCGTTGCAACGCTTTTCACTCAACTCGGGCTATGAATTTCACAAAAGTACGATTTATTTTCAATTTATTTCTCGGTATAACTCATAATCATCGTTAGCATATCTATATATATTCTTTAAAGTGCCTCAGCTAATATAAGCAAGTTTGAAAAATTTGTGTTTTAGGACTTTGGACCTCAGTAGTGTTTCTTTAAAATAAATGAGCAGTGTCATGACAAAACCAACATAGTGCGTTTGCGACCAGCATCGATTCAGACCAGCCTGCGCATCCGCGCAGTCTGATCAGGATCCATGCTGTTCGCTTACAAACCATATTACAATTACAGAAACTGATAGCGAACAGCATGGATCCTGATCAGACTGCGCGGAAGCGCAGGCTGGTCTGGATCCATGCTGGTCGCAAACCCACTATGTTGGTTTTGTTGCGACGCGACTCAAATATATTTTAATTAGGCCACCATTTTCGGATCATATTTGCTACAAGTTAAGTACTACTTGACTGAAATTGTTATTGATACATCAGTTCTAAAATGTTCACTTTGATATTATGTACAAGAGATGTATTATATATTTATTAATTTATATAGGCTATAACTATAATCAATATATAATTTAATTTCATAATTTGTTTGCACCATGTCAGACGTATAATACGTCTAAAGTTTCAGTCACAAGTCATAATTAAGGTAATACGGTAGAAGAAAATCCTACTCAATATAAATAAAGACTTACCTTAAGCTCTGTGTTTTGATACAACAGTTTTTGCTTCTCAAATGGGTACTTTTCTTTTGCAGCAATCTTAGATTTCAAATCAATTATAGTCATGGAAGAGTCATAGGCAACATAAATGGAGTGACCTGTTAAGGTAATGATTGTAATGTAGCCATTTACAGAATCCTTTGGTGTATCAATGTGCTCCTCTGGTACTTCCTCATATTCCTTGAACATTGTGTTAACCATTGCTCGGAAGAAGTTAAGTTTCGAATCATCCTCTTTCACATCTTGATTACATCCAGGATATGGACACTTGTTTGTTTTCTCAACATGACTTATCGTGCACTAAAATAAAAATAAAAATAGTTTGAAACAATAACGTTTTCTGAAACTACCGGTTCAAATACCATTTTCTGTCAATTATATATCATGGCGAAAGACTATAAATTTGAATGCAAAATGTGAACCATTGCTGCGACTTTTCTAATCTTTATGAACAAACTAATTAAATAAATGACTGAACTGTGAATAAAACCTATGTTGTGCCATTTGAACCTTTAAAGTAAACGTTCTTCCACCGAAATTGTTGAGGGTCATGTTATTTGTTATTTTATATGGAAATGCCAACAAATAAAGCTTTTACACTTTTTGTCATTAGCTAGGATTTTCGTTTTACGTTTAAAGCTTTTTCAAAAACTTCTTCTGACGGATCGTTTGCGCTTTTACATCTATGAGGTTTATGATTACATATGATATACGAATTTGTAAGTGAGTTATAAACCACCAGAAAGGTACAAGGTTCATTATCATTATTAATTCATCACAAGCTCTAACACTGGAAATAATATTGTAATAATATGCGCCAGTTACAGCTGTTTGAAGGCATAGGTATGTTTGTGATAAAGGAAGTTGTGGTGTTTGCAAAAACAAATGTGCAAAAACCAAGGAGTTACTTGTTCCCGATATTTATCGAGGTTCAACATACCAAAGTTGAAGAATTGCATTTCGTTATTGAAAATTAACAAATTTTGCTAAAGGAATACTAATTAGCAAATATGTATCATTTGAAATGTTGTTTTTTATAGACAAAATCATTGACTATGCTGCATTTGACTAACTAATGAACGAGTGTGAAAAGTTTGTCTAGCGTAAAGAACAAAAAGGCTACACAATTTCAATAAAGATTCGGTTGCAGTAATATGATGAATTGTAAATTATTTCTGAACAGACACATCCATGTCGGACTTTGTATGCTGAATTTCTGCAAAATTTACTTGTTTCAAACATGAAAAATATACATTTCTGCGTGTTTTAGAGTTAAACGCACATATTTAACTCATGTGTAATTTCTGGCAAAGTGCTGTACACCCATTTTTTATGTTACCCCCACAATAACAGGCTCAGAAGACTCAGATCCGGGCGGGGAGTAGGCGGTCATTCCCTGTCAGTTCTGTAGGAAATAAACTTGTCTTTAAATATTTTCGATAGCCTTTCAAGAACATCTATTTCTGTGTTTTGTATGGCGCGATCCATTTATCTCCATAGCAAATACCCATCCATCTGATTGCTGACACGAATTTCTTCTTCAAAATGTCCAGATCGCGGTCATTATTTACAATGTCAGCATTACCCTAGTCATCTTCAAAGAAGAAAGGTCCAAAAATACCGTATGCACTGAATGCATCCGATGGCGTAGCTCTCTCGCCGTGTTGTGGTGTCTTAATAACAAAGTCTGGTTTCTCTGTTCTTCAAAGTTAATGGTTTTGTTTTATATTCTCTGCATTTAGGTACAACTGGGCCGTGTCCGAAAATCAAATTTGTCAAAATATGGTGATGTCATTTCCTCTACTGAGCAAATGAGAGTTGGCTTGCAATATCACTTTCTGTTAAATGCTTCATTATGAAGATGTTGTAAGGTGTCAGCTTAAAATAATATCTAACGTACTAATACTGTTAAAAAATAACACAATATCAAAAAGAAAATGTGGCATTCAATGAACGTATCCCCCAGCACGACCCAACAACATAGGACTACTGGCAAATAGCCAGACAGGACACCAAACAAAAACAGGATAGGGAATTAGGGCAATGCACGTATGCGGCTTCAATTTAAATAATTCAGAATAGGAAATCATAGAAACCGACAAAGAAATAAAGAACACGATTAATTAATATGCCTACTAAAGTAAAAGGATGTAGGGGAAGGACATTAGGGCCGGGGAAGGGGGTGAAGGAAAAATTGCAACAAAACAAGGGGGGAATTAAAAATACTGACCATAGACGAGAAACACAAGTATGTCACCAAAATAGCATGTAGCAATAAACAAGACATACATCTTAGGAACATAAAGGGGGTCGCCTTTGAACGGTCAGCAGAATATGCGCTAAACCGTATCATGATGTAGGTTTAATAAAAAATCTGGAAACAAAGTGACCCCTCGGAAGCATTCATCACAAAAAAAATTCATGAAAATTGCAGACTCGGTTTGATTGAGTCTGTACATGAGGTACCGGTATAATGAAAAAGTGCAACATCCCTCACGCCCACAGCACCGGCTTGGCGGTACTCAATTCTCAACACTGAATAGTGCTGGCATCAATGATCCCGAAGGACCAGACTAATATAGTAAGTACGGGGCAACCTTTTACAGCTGCCACATAGCACTTGACACCTGCTGTTGTGAAGTATAAAATCCGGAAACAAAGTGATCTCTCGGAAGCATTATTCACAACAAAATTACATGAAAATTGCAGCCTCGGTTTGATTGAGTCTTTACATGACTGTACATAAATCTCACTCATAGCCTCGACATGTTCTTTAATCGAGACAGAGTAAATAAGCCCCCACTAAGCAAAATTGTAACAAATGTTATGGCTAAAGTGGTGAAGTAAAGCACAGAAATGCTCGTGTCGATATATATATCTATATAACTTAAACCAAATTACCATAACAAAAGTACTCAATGTCTTAAAGGAAGACAGAACAGCAAGATTATCATCTACAAGGGCCCGATGAAGCAGTGCAGAAGACGAAACTTTAAACAATTTAGTTCCAATGAGTTTAAAGAACTGTCCATCATAGAGTGTTTCGTTTTGTCCGTCAGATGTAATCAAAAAAGGAAAGCGTAGGTTTAAACTGTAAGGTTGAACATGCCTGTATGTCTTTAAAAAAGTAGGACCATAACCCCCTTTTTATAAAACGTTTACTCATTTTAGAAAAAAATCCATAATACATAATCATACGTAGTTTGTAAATCACATCTACATAGCAATCAAGTTTTCTAATCCCTGGTCGCAGAAGAGTTTTCAAATCGCTTTTGAGTTTTGAAATTAAATCGACATTACGATTATAAAATTTAGTACTGTAATTTATGAAAGCGGTAGCCCCTGATGAGGAGCTTGCTAGTATTGAAAATATTGCATAAATAAATAAATAAATAATAAAATCGATTTAATGGCTGCAAGCCCTAGCATATCTAAATAAGATGTTGCATTGGATACATCTCTATGTAATTAACAATATCAAAATCATCTCTCTTATCATAGTTTTTAAAGTGCATAGTATTGTTATCAACTGTAATATGAAGATACAAAAATGATGTAGTAAAATTTCAGGAATGCCTTTCTTTTTTGTTTTTTTTTCAGCTTAAGTTCTCATTTATATCATTTGTTTTAAAATTATCATAAAGGTATCGAATACTGCTATAATTTATTGTTGTGTATCTAGAGAGGGAGCCTCAACATATATTTAGGTCTCTTTCATAGCAATACAAAAACAGTATGCACAATTAGTATCCCTAGGAATTCCTATGATCTGTTTGAATAGGGTATTACCAAATACATAAATAAAATAAATGTTGCCTGAAAGGAAAAAAGGTGCTCTACGAACTTTGTCACAGGTTCACAAAGTAAACATTTTACAATACAATTAGTAATAAAGAAAGCCTTTGAATAAGTTACATACATACTAGAAATATGACTTTTTTACATGTTTTTTTTTTTGAGTAAGGGAAATTAGTGTATCATTTATTAGTTTATGGCATTGTTGTACAAAGGGTAAAAATGTACTGATGGTTGAGGCTTGTTGGTTGACTTTATCACAATATCTTAAAACATGTGGCTTAATGGACGTCAGAAATGACGTCAATAAAAAGTTTATTTGTAGTGCAAGAAGTAGAATTAGTAACGATTCTGGGCTTTTAAGGTGTTTCATGTAATTTAGGAATCCAATACCAAGTACATAATTGGAAGTATGTTTTTTTTTCGTCGATTCGGACATTAAATCTGGAAATATTAGTGATATGATTGTTAACAATGTATGTTTAAATGCACTAGTACCAAAACAAATTTAGAGTTAAAAGTTAAAACGTCCTTTTTACAGATATCTGACGTTTTAAGATGTTATTTTTCCATGTAAATAGATCCTTTTTATCCGCATTTTCACGGTGAGCCTTGATAGAAAATCAGCAATCTGACTACGACAAGGATTTAAATCACTTTCAGAAGGAAATCTGTTTGTATGTCTTTTCAAGAATAAGTTAAGAATTATTTTGTCTGCTATTATGTAATAATTACAAGTGGTATTATGGCCAAAATTTAAATTACAAAATTTAGATGCGTTGGACTGAATAACATTATGTTAGCCAGAAACCACTTTATTATACAATGTAATTAAATAATAATATGAATTACAGGTTTCTTATATTTAAAGCAAATAATTGGAATCCTGGAGTTTTTGAAGTTTAAAGGATATGAATCAGTAACAAGTTAACACTAAAATTACTAGATACGCCGATGAAGTTAATATCTTTATATAGAAAAGTAACTTTAATAAAATGTATGTTATGGTCAGTAATATTGTCAATATGATGTCTTAAAACATATTAACATTGAATAAGATAGGTGCACAAAGTACAAAGGATCTGTTTGACTGACGATAATATCAGCTTTTGCGTCTTAAACTTTGAGACATAATAATGCAAGAGAAGTTAAACGTGATAACAATGCATGTTTACCAGATTTTTTTAAGATATGATTTAAATCGGTGACATACATAGAAATTTTCCATTTACGTAAGACTTTCCACTATTTAGTACACGCTAATATTTAACTTTCTTTCGAGTATTTTTCTCATCTCATTTCTTACATTACTAGTTTTCTACCTGATTCAAATACTCTTTCTATGATTCTTAGTTGTTCCTGGACAGAAACTATCCACAGGTTGGTAAAATAACATGGGACTGCATTGATAAATCATTTATAAACTTAAACTTGTTGAATGAAGAACAAGCTATAAGGTCTTATCGGAATTTAGGCATCCGAATTTCGCAGTTACGAATTTAATAAATACCGCTGTCGCATGACTTTCGAACGCAGATTTGTGATCATGTAGCGATGACTTAAGAGTCGCATCAAAACTTTGGAACATGTGATCACCGCGGTGTCGTGATCGTGTCCGTTATAATGTCTTCTGCTGCATTAAATGGTCAACAAATGACCATGGGAGGTGACATCTCAACAATGTGATATACGAAAATACGCTCAACAATGCCAGAAGAAATATAGCACTGCCGTTTGGTAATATCGAGTTAACCATGAGGGACATTATGGTAATATTGTGTTAACAAAGAAGGAAATAAGTCAAATGTTATTTGCCTTGTCGTTGGTTACTTTGCATTGTCGATTGTTGTATTGTATTGAGCGATGCCACTTTGCATTGTCACTTCGGATTGTCAAGTGTGGTAGTTTGTATTTTTACTGACACGGAGACACGGACAAACTACAAAACGACCTTAAACAGGAAATGTGGTAACATGACTGGGCTATGGAGTTCTACCTCGAAAAGTGTGAGGTTCAAAATAGGAATTTACATTTCCAATTTTCAAATACACCCTCCGAAATTCAGTTGTCAATTCAGCTGAAATTGCCTAGTACCTTGAAGTAACCACCACTATAGACCTTAGCTGAATCTTAAGTGGATGAAGTATGGTGATTGTTATTCAAGGCGTACGTTACTCTACTTTAATCTAAAAATGTAGCCAAAATACTAACTAACGAATTAATACTAAACAAATAACGACTTAGACGTGCTTAACCACTTCTAAAGTATCCATGGCCTCAGATGGTTGCAAGAATGTAAATCCTTTTTTTTTCAATTATGTTTCATTGCCTGTAAAAGCCAGTGTGTGTTAAACATTTTCAAAATCCTTCAAGTTCGTTTATGATTGCTTCATTTACAAGATTTACTTGACATATACACTTAGGCATTAATTATTCCGCGGTTTCAAATATGTTCATAAAGCTTAGCACAGTACTTGGTTTCGAACCATTCAATTAGGTGGTACTTGAGATTAATTAAATACAATGCATATAGAATATCATACAATTTTGATCGCGAGAATTAATGACCAGATGCAATACAACTACCAGCAAGTAAAATGTTACTTGCAGTTTCTTAGATAAAATGATTGTTTTAAATGATGTCTGAAACTATTATGAGAAACGACAAAATTTGGCTCAAGATGGTGCTTGGGGGCATGAGGAATGTTGCACTTATTCATTATCCTTCATTTACAGACTCAATCAAACCCAGTGTGCAATTTTCATGTATTTTTTCTTTTGCTTCATGCAAATATCTAAGCCTAACACAAATATAATATGTTTGGGCATATGAAAATGTGTTGTTATAACCTTCTTTGATTTAAAGATTTTAAAATTCAGCAATTCAAAAGTGCAGGGGGTATTTTAGGTATTTTTTCCTAAGAAAAATATATCAGTCTTTCAATTAGAGAGAGAGAGAGAGAGAGACTGCCAACAATATAGGAAAACAGTATTCAAGTCCAAAGATTTCAAAAATTACCTGAAGAAATTGACATTTTATACTTATTGATAGTTAGTGAATTTACATATCTCAAGTAACATTAGTTTCAATAAATATGATTGTCTCATTTCAAAATAATTAAATCATATCAATCTATAAAAGCTACTCAATTATTATAATCTTAACAAGAAAAAGATCTAAAATATACAAGTGTGATTAAAAAAAAAATTTATAACGTAACAGATTTTGGAAAATAAAGGGAGGCAAATACATGTGTATATATTTTTGAAGAAATTCATACATTTTATTCTCCCTTTGTAATATATACACTTATATAAGGATTTTGAATAAGTCAGTGTGACATTGACCTGAAGTTGTCCAAAACTGCGCTTTGCACATCATCTCAGTAATATAAATATGTCTGCCAAAAAGATTTAATTTCATACTGTCAGTTTAAAAGAAACAGAGCGGACACAAAATTTTGAAATTAATACAAAATGATTAAGTGTGACCTGACATTGACTTGAGGAAGGTCATACCTGCTCTCTGCACATCATCTCATAATGATTTACATTTCTGCCAAGTAGTTTCAACTTCTTTCCACCAGTTCAAAAGATACAGACTGAACACAAACACTTCTATAGAAGTCTATATATCAATAAATCCACAGAGCGGAGCTAACTTTGATTATAGGAAGTCCAAATTTGTGTTTTGCACACCGTCTTAACATAAGTAATATTCCTACCAAAAAGTTTTAATCAAATTGGTTCCGAAGATAAAGAGCACACACAAAATGTTGATATTAATACAAAAGTGTGACTTTGACCTTGACCGAGTAAGGTCAAACCTCCACTCTGCAGATCGTCTCATTATGGTTATCATTTCTGCCGAGTAGTTTGAATTAGTATATAATTGTATATAAATCAAATAACCCCAGAGGTGGGGCCAATTTTTATTGTAGGAAGTCCAAACTTGTTTCTGCACACCGTCTCAATGTAAGTAATATTTTTGCTAAAATGTTTAAATATTATTTCTATCGATTCAAAAGATACAGACACTAAATTATGATATTGAAACAAAATGACTAAGCGCTGTATTGACCTTGACCTGAGAAAGGTCAAACCTGCGCTTTGCACATCGTCTCATTATGGTTAACATTTCTGCTAAGTAGTTTCAATTTCCTTCAAACGGTTATTAAATACAGACCGGATAAGAAAACCGGCTAACAGACGGACAGACGGACACCAAGGTGCATAGCAATATACGCCGAAATTCTTTTTGGAGTATAAAAAGCAAATTCACTCAACAGTTATGTATAAGGGAGATTATCATAAAACTTACAGTTGTTTTGAACACCCGGTATTTCTTAAACTTGAATGTTTTACCTGTTTAACTTGTCCACATGGCAATTGCAGGAAAATGACGTACATGGAGATAGTTTGTATTCATAAGCATGCAATGTTTTTCTTACATTTGCACTTTTGAAGTATTTTAAGCTTTTAAACTATCCCATCTGAAAATCGCATTCCATTTTTTTTTAAGTTGTTGTGTTCTATAATAGTATATTTACTTATGACTAAATAAAATTGGTGCTATATGAATTCACGTACTTTGGCCCTCCTGTGATACGCATCGGGAACCAGTAGGTAATAAAATTCGGTTCCCTTTGAAAAAATACATCGACTGCTGGCGAAGTAATATTCAAAACGTGTAAAGCACATTTTGTAAAAAATGGATTTAAGTAATATACTGGCTAGTCAATTGTAAGTAGAAAGGGTATCATGATATCCTGAATGTCATGACAAAGTCTTAAACCTATTTTGTCCAGCGTAGATAGCCTATAAATGTGTTCAATAGTTGGTAAGCTGGTTTGTCGTAATATAATAGGGGCAGGGGTGGAGGTGCTGTTTATCATTGCCGAGGGACGCATCGCATTGTCGAGTGTCACTTATCAGTTAGCATTGTTGAGAGTCGCATTAAGTTGTTAAGCGTCGTATCACATTGTCATGATATCACATCGTAATGTCGGCACTTTGACGAGACAAACGACAATATAAATGGCACGATGAGGACGCGGTTTATACACGAAGTATAATATTCCAATCGCATCTTCTCGGCCTTTTCCGTCAAACTTCGGTTACACAGAACGAATACGGTATTTCGGTGGTTAAGAAACCCAACATGTAAACAAATGGTTATTTAATGCTGGGAGTTGTTGGCCAAGTGTGTATTCTATAAGTCTACCTAAATAAGTAAATTTGTAGATATAAACGTAAAGCGTTCATTATTTATATGCAAAATTGTACTTATTTTTATGGTTGTAGAAACCAAAAATACAAAATATTTACTGGTTGACATTAGTTTGAATGTGTCTATAATTCTATATAAGTTGGTATTTTTAAATTGATTATGATTGTCACATTTGGTCTTCAATCATAAATTTAGCGAAAGAGTTTATTTTCCTTTGTATGTCAAAAATACACTTCCGTTATACATAATCACAGATTACATGGCCTGTGTTGTTTACACATAAAACCACGTGGTAGAACTACTTTCAATCCGTATTAAGTCCGAGGTTATTTTTGATAATAGCTGATAGTATTTTTGCTAAACTTAGTAACATAGTATGGAAATTCCGACCTAAAAGTAGTAACAGAAAATGGAAATTCCGATCTAAAAATAGGCTTTGCAAACAATAAAAAATGTTCCAAATCTTTCTTATTTTACGCCCGGCCCTTACCTCTTGGTGTGCTGCATAATTGGCATATTAGTCGGAAGTCAAAAAAGTTTTAAAGCTGCTACAGAAACTGTTACATATTTAACTGTACGGATGTCATTCCTTGATGCTGTGATCTTAACTTACAATACACATTTAAATTCATAATTAACTCGTAAATATAATTGCAAAATAAAACATACCCTTAAGCAGATAACTGGTGCGTGCTCACATTCTTCTGCGATTGTGTAAGGCGGAAATTCGTTAGGTAATTTCTTGACTGAGCATACCATGCAATTCATTTTCAAACACGTTTGTTCTTGAGATAAACAGATTTGCCATATATAATCTACGATGTTCCGTTAGGGCTATCGTTATGATAACAAATTATGAAACGCGAAAAGTCGAAAACACGAAGATACGAAGACGAAAACATGAAGGGACGAAGACGAGAACACAAAGGGAAGAGAATGCACAAACACGTAAACGCGTAGGGAATACGAGGAAAATTTGAAGACATGATTACATAAAAACACGAAAACTCGGCAAATTCAAGTCGATATTTATCGCGTTTTCGTCATCGTGTCTTCGCGTTTTTATCCTTTCGTGTTTTTATGGTTTCGCCCCTGCATGTTTCGCGTTTCCGTCCACGTCGCTTTGCTTTTAAGCGGTTTCTTTCTATCGCTTTTTCGTCTTCGTGCCTTTGTGTTTCCTTTTTTTCGCCTATGTGTAGAAAAGTATATTTGTTTTACAATGATCGAGTCAATTTCTATATTACTTGAGCACATACCGGTAGTAGCATCCAACACAACACAACATTCTACTTACAACATGGGTTAAGGAAAAAACGTCATGTGAAACTCAGCTGCTAGAAAAACGTAGAAGACCTATCTTAATACAAGGGCAACATACTGATTAAGTCCTTTTAGATTTCTTGAAAGCGTTTGATAACCATCTCAGACTCCTATACAAACTATATCAACACGGCGTCCAAGGCAACACATTGCAATGGGTCAAATCATTCTTGATAGGTCGCCGCCAGTCCGTTATAGTAGATGGGGAACGTCAGATGATGTCCTCGTAACATCTGGCACCCCAAGGCTCTGTCCTAGGTCCCATCTTTTCTGTTACATATAAATGAACTGCCTGAAAATATAGTTTCAGAGGTCTTGTTATTTTCCGATGACACTGCTGTCAATAACTATTCCCAAGAAAGGGTCTTACAACAAGACCTTGAGAGGTTACAGTTATGGGAAAGCAATTGAGACATGGAGCTCAACCCCTCTAATTGTACTGTGCTAAATATCACCAGGTCAAAACACTCATTTAAGTCAGTATATTCACTCCATGGCCAAGTCCTAGAAAATGTCAATGATGCAAAGAACCTGGGTGTCACTTTCTCCTCTGATCTAAATTGGAAAAGTCAGGTTACCTCTAAGGCTTGTAACATTCGAAACTTTCTTTAAAGATCCCCTCCTAAAAGTTCAAGCGTAAGGGAGTTTGCATACAAAACTCTTGTTTGATCCCAGCTTGAATATGCCAGTAATGTCTGGTGTCCTCACACTCAGCAGAACATCCACAAAGTTGAAATGGTCGCGATGGGTTACTAAGGACTCTTCTACATACAGCAGTGTCTCACTTTTGTTCGATAAGTCAGGTTTGCGTTTCCTGTAAAAAGGATTACTGATGCCACACTCCTAATGTTTTACAAGATTTTGCATGGACTGGTTGCAGTGCCCATACGCCCTTACGTTCCGCCCTCCCTCCGTCACACCCAACACTCGCATCTTTTTTCGTTCAGGCAGATCGTCACTCTATGTAACTTCTACAAATATTCCTTCTTTCCAGCAACAATAGTCCTTTGGAACTCACTGCCATCTGAACTTGTGCAGGTCCATACTCTGGACCAATTTAAACAGGGAGTGACCACTCTTCCCCATCGCGTTTAAAATGAAAGACATTATGTTTATCTGTTTAAGCTGTATATTTTCTATTCTTAACTAACACTATCATCTTTTCATTTCAACTCTCACAAATACATGTGTACAGATTTACTTTTAATCTCATTTACATCATTACTTTTAAAATCCCGCATAGACACGCACATGCATATAATATTCGAAAGGGGTGTTGCTGTACTTATAGATAGTTCTTTAAAATAGTGTTTTGAATTTCAACCATGTTATGACTAAAAAATCCGTCTTTTCATTCGTTAAAAAATGTCAAACATGTGTTTTCAAATGTTTAAATAATCAATTTATGACATCTTAGATGTAAAAAATCTAAAACATGTAGCCCTAAACATGGACAAATGTGTCACAAAGGAAGCGAAATATGAAGTAGTATTTGGACTTCCATACAAAATACCCATTCACTATGATCATATCAATTGCTAAACAACCTAAAGAAGCAAAACACTGTTCATCTTTACGACAAATGAGTAATTTTTGGAAACCGTTATAACATACTAAGAATAAAACGTCTACAGTGGGTTGTAATTTTGCAAAGATTCGACTCTTTCTTGTGCAGCAGTATTCAATGGAATCTCGGTGGTTCTATTCAGGTATCCGCATGTACCTGAAACGAAGGCAAACCTGAATCTTCCTTACCAATAAAGCTGGAAGTCACCATTATGATATTGACTTAAGAACGAGCCGAAAAGAAGGGAGAGAAAAAAAGAAAGAGGAAAGGCGGAGTCTTTTTTTACATTATCTTTAGAAGAAAGATCAGGATCTTTGACAGTCATATCAGTTGCTTAAATGTTTAGTTTCTTAGCTAAATTCTAAGTATCGTGTTCGATTTCTCATACGAAGTTTGACGGAAATGACTGAGAAGGGCCTGTCTGGACTTACTCGGGAGGGTGCGGTCAACGCTCCCTCAGTGGCAGTAAAACATCGACCGGTGCGCAGGAGAGTAGGGTTGGTCCTGCTAAGGGTCGTTTTGAAAGAAATGGCTTTGATATAGTTGTTTCCGCCTACAACTACCACCAACGAACGGTGAAATAATATAGAATGACAGTTTATGTATGAATAGTCGCCACAGATGATGTACTCCATTATTTATCCCGGCCAGTTACAAATCAACCTTGATACAAACAAACGCGTATCAAAGAAACCCTTGAAAAAAATTAGGCATACATTTTAAATGTTGTCTGTTCATAGTAATAGGGAACGAAAATGTGATTTCCGCTGTAGTTTACTATGGAGGCTATTCGTTGCCAAAAACCCAGCCTTTGAAACTTGACAATGCATACTTCGGTTCTACTAAACAGACTAGTAAAATCTAATTGTAAATCCGAGAGTTACATACTGCACTGGTATTAAGCAGTTTGACTATCTCGATTAGATTAAATGGTAGCTGTAAACATGCAACTTAGATAAATTGCAAACTGTATTGAAAAATGTATAACTTCAAATTTGCGACATGTAGAAATGTAAACGATAGAACGTACACAACTCGTTTAATGCTGTGCATTATGACGTTGAGAATGTAACTGCATCTGTTGACACTCTAAGGTTGACAACACCACACTTACATTTTACATTCTAACGCGATTAACATTTGTAAACGATTTTGCAACTTCCATATATGGAATTATCACGGAAATACACGAAAATTAATAGGCGGAGCCAATTTTCAAGAAAGCAGAGTATAAAGAGAGGTAACTCTTGCTGGTTCAAAAATATTTCAAATTATATAAAACTGTTCCACATACATCATCTGCATTATAGTTGACTTTGAATATCCTCGGATTTTGTTAAAATGTATTCTAGTACAGGATATTCAAGTAATGCAAAATTGTTTAAGATGTAATGTAACAATGTAACAACGTGTATACTGATAATGAGCATAATAATATGCAAAAACTAAAGTTGGTGAATTAACATAAGGGAATGTTTCCACAAACCACTTGTGTCTAACATTGGGTCTTTGTGCCTTCAAACGGTAGTACGCGAACGCATGTCTTTTTACATTCTGTAAACAGTACTAGAAAGCAACACGAATAAAGAGAACTGAACAGTAAGACTGTGCTTCTTTCTTTAAAGGACTACATTTGGAAAAAAACCCAAATTTTGACCAAATGTATAACCACGGAAGTCTTCAAAGTTCACTATCGATAATTCCGTTATATAACAAATTATAATGTTGAAATAAATATTCAGTGTATCCTAGCATCTCTGTTTACCTTCAATGGGAGGTATTGTGAGTCATAGGATTTGATTTATCATTTTATTATTAAATATATGTAAGCTGACGTAGGTAACGCTCCTCTTTTATGTATTGTACTGAGTCAATAATAGCTCTAAAACATGTGTATACATGCTGTCAATAGCCGTTACCTAGACTTGCTGTTTACCTGATCGATCAAAAGCAAAGAACTGTTTTTATGTACATGAAATACTAGACAGAATATTTATTTAAGTTTTGTAAGTGATAGATTGCTTAGAGATAAAAGAAACAATGTATACATAAATTAATAATCAACATAAATACCTTTGGACTCATTTAAAATTTAAATATTATTATTGAAAAAAATGGTAAAAATGGGAAAATATCTATACAGTATGGTAAAGATAAAACGTTATGTACGAGAGGGTTATACAACTTTTGTATTAAGATTACTTTTCTTAAAAGAATTTTTCTTGTCAAGTCATACGCTAGAATTAAGGTTACTAATGTAATAGTAAATGCTACTACTAGGAAAGACAACAGCCAGAATTTGGTTTGTATTGGTATTTTAGTCGTATCAAAATCTCTATCATATGTTGACTTGAAAATTTGAAAGTGGTTAGGAAGCAGATTTACTGTCAATGTTACTAATTCCTATGCTAATTAGAATCCCCTCAGTAAAATTTATTTGTCGTTGAATATAGTCTTATCAATAGCTTTTACTTCCTTAAAAATACTTAACCTCAGACAGTAAGTAATCTGGTGAGTTTTTTATGTTATTGTTTTTAGTTTCTTTTTCTAGGAAATGTAGTATCTACAACGTTTCAAACCTTATATGCCTATAATCATTTTAAGTCCGCTGATGTTGATGGAATAAAAACATACAATTGCAATCATGCAAGTGAATTATGTTTGGCGAATAACTAAACACCTTAAAGTTCTGGTAAACGGAAACTATGCCGGTGCGTGTTCTTGTTTCCTTCTTGTCGCTGACGTTAAATACCGAAATGAGCGGATAAGTACGTTTATTTACGATGATGTAGTGGGCGGGAAAATGGGCGGAGCTTATTTTATCTGTAAAGCTAAATTATGCTGATCTGAATCATGATGGTTTGACAATGTAAAGCTAAGAAAGTAACTTCTGTTTTGTCGGCGTATACACGAACAATGAGTATTCCGCATGTTATGATGATCACTTGGTATTGCTTCTATCAGAAAAACAGTAAATGTTTTGTTGTTTAACAATATGTATTTTGTTGAAATACATGTTTACAATGTTAAATCGGCAAAATCAATCCAAGAATGCAACATTGGAGTTTGCATACAAAGAAAAACAATTGTATTTTGTCCGTAAACAAACTGTTCAACTCAGATCAACAAGGCTATATTATTGGCAACGAATAGCCTCCATAGTTTACGAGTCCCTGTGAACAGTATGCGTATAACCGAACGATTAGACACAAGAGCATAGTCAAACGTGAGATAACTTTGAATGGATAAGATGTAAATCTCAATAATGAAGTAAGGAAATTATTTTATATTTTCAGTGGAATAAGCTTTCTAAATATCACTTAACAAGAACAACGTATTGAAATTTAAAAGGTTTGAAAGAAAACATTTTAAATGTTGTTAAATGATCAAATAGCAAATACACTAAAGGTTTGAATTAATTTAACCAAAACAAACCATCGCCGCCATTTTGTTTCGTGACGTGGCCTCAGATTATTTAGATATCAATGACACCATTCAAAAAAGGCCATTTTTGTCTTAATGCTATTATTTTAATTCTCAAAAGCAAAGGTTTTTTTATTTGTGTACTTTTATAGAATAAAAAAGCTACTCATTGACCAATTACCTGAACCATCTTGTTCATCTGTTGCTTTTTAGCAATAAGTACAGTTATAGTGAATTAGTATTTTGTATGGAAATCAAAATTCTACTTTTGTCAGATAACAAGCATCTAATATTCTCTAAAACTATTATTTAAACTTTATAAAATTCATGTTTTCTCTTTGAAAGGAAATGAAATTTATTTATTTCCGAGGCAAATCGGTGTTTCCTAAAAGATTTTTTAATCAATTTAGTTTTACAGATTTTAATGTAAATTTAAAGATAATACTTTTAAGACATTTTTCCTGAATCTAAACATGTTTAGGAATATGTTTATAGATTTGAAATAAATGAATATTAAAACGTATCTCAAATCAATCTGTTAAAACATTTCATCTGAACGCGTTTTAATTCTGATGTGCATGGCGCTTTTATATGTCTCAAAGCCGCCAATGTCGCACTTTCCGCTAAATGTTGCACCATTGTTGCTAAATGTTTCATTCACCGCTATTTGTTGCAAACTCGTCTGTCGTTAATTGTCAAAATCGTAATGTTAAATGACGCACAATTTTCCCCGCAAGTTGTAAATTCATTGTAATATAGTAACTAATGGTGTTCCATTGAATTTTACCTGTAAGTTTAGCAACAATGAATGAAGATGTGGAGAAAAGGTGATCTTCGGGAGCAAAAATACATGAAAATTGCAGACTCAGTTTAATTGAGTCTGTACATAAAGGATAATGAAAGGGTGCAACATTCCTCACGTCCCCTAGCATCGGCTTGAGCGTATTCAATTTTCGACACTTTAAAGTGCTCAAATCAATGCTCCCGTAGGATCAAAAACATATTACGGCACTGAAATGAACTACCGGTAAACTTTTTTTACAGCTGCAACCCGGCACTTGATACCTACTGTTGTGATGTATAAATATCTGGAGAAACGGTGATCCTTCCCTCGGAAGAATTAATCAACAAAATAACTTGAAAATTGCAGACTCGGTTTGGTTGAGTCTGTGCAAAAGGGGTAATGAAAAAGTGCAACATCCCCTATGTGCCATATAGCACCGACATGGGCGTTAATCAGTTTTCAACACTTAAAAGCGCTAGAGTTCATATTTAAAATAATTGGGGCTACCCATATATCATGTATATCTTCTAGGAAAAGCTCTGTTGTTAGTTCAAAAATGATTGGAGTTTCTTATTAGGTATTTTAGATTTAGAACAATAATTTATGGACTATGAATCGGGCTATCACATGCAAGTCACTTTTGTTGTAGTGATTATAAATCTATTCTACCTTCAGTTGCACCGTGCCTCTGCTCTGGCATGTTCCGACGTTTTAAGTTTGTTAACTGCTTGACAGCCTGTCCATAACCGATGAGGGGACTAGACTGTGCTCTGGTGAATTCAAAGTGGCCTACTGTCGTGAGCCGGAGGGAAAATTACCACCACAACCATATTTTTTGTCATAAATCTTCTTGGCTGTTGCATGGTTTAAAATGAACAACCTAGATGGTGTTGGTTCAAGTAACAATATAATCTGAAGAGAGATTTAACACACAAGAAGAGTATTCTAGAAATACTTGTTTGAAATCTAACATAAAGCAGTATTTCTATATTGTTTGTTATAGTATTTCAGTCAAACACGTGTGATACACTTAACATATAATTCTTTTTGTTTTAAATTCATCACCAGTTTTTTACATAACTCCATTTATTTAGGGTGAATTGAATTTGTATTTATAGAAAGAAATATGACGCGCTTGGGACTCAGGTTTGTCAATCCGAGATGCATAGACCGAATATCGACCTACTCTTGCTGAATGTTTAAATTTACTTCATTTTTTAAATTTGTATTCTAGTACAGCAAAAGCTTGCAATCAGCGAAGGGTTCAAGTGTTTGAAGTTTTTCGAGTGTTCATACGCTAGTCATTTACCGCACAAACTGAATCACCATTGTTAAGAGTTTGAACACGTAGAGACTCTGGTGGCTGTTTAATAAAACGAAAACTTGTTCTTAAAGATTCTCAAGTTGACATACAGTCTTTAGCTAAAGTTGACATACAGTCTTTGGTGGAAATGGAATGTGTTTTCTTTAATCATTATACACAAAAGCCTTATAGTATCAAATAAAATCAAATTTTAAAATGTAAAAGCGTTATAACACGAATAAAGTCGTTATTAACGTGATTCAAAATGCATAAGTACGCTATAAAAAGAAGGCGTAGTAATGCGAATAAAATGTAACTCGAAACAAATGGCGTAATAACTAGAATAATAACTGTGTAACGTTAACCTAACAGCATAAATACTCAAACCAAATGTTTTATAACGCCAATTTAATACCATATTAATGTTAATCAAATGGCCTGGTGACACGAGAAAGGAAGATTAATATTGATCGGAATTAATTGTTCATTATATTGTTCAATATATATTTAATTATATAATTTACATTTACATTTACAATAACTCTCATTCTATTTGCGCGGTAACTATATAAACTATTTGTCATACACTAATTCATGATGAATAGTTGTCAATATAAGATGACTTATAGGGTAATGCTGTTAATCTTAAATCACATGTATCATATAATTTATTTTACATATGTCACTATATGTAATACATTTCTTATCTTATCCTACATACACGACATATTTTCAGTTATCTGCGGAGATGTCCTGTAAAATTACCTTATAACCTGATAGTATCTTACTATCTTTTAATGACCTGATTGTATCTCATAACCAGGCTTTATACACTGACGGACAAAAGAAACGCCCAATTCCTATTTGATGTCCGATTTTTCAGGATTCTTGAATTAGAATTACAACAACTTATTTTCATCCGCAAATTTGAATATTTTTAATAAAAAATTATCGTAAAGCTATAATCAAATTGATACAGTTTAAAAAAATGTAATGTAACTTTAAATAGACATATTGGAGAATTTTCATTTTAAAAATCAGTAGCGTGTGTGTCCACCTCTACAGCAGCACCAATGCGGCGTCTCATGGAACCGCACACATTGCGTAGAAGATAGCTCGGATTCTTCCCCACTTCTTGTGCAGCGCTGCCGTCAGTTGCTGGACGTTTGCTGGCAGGGGTTGACGTCGACGTAACCGACGTCAAAGGTAATCCCACACGTGTTCAATCGGGTTGCAATCCGGTGAACACGCCGGCCAAGGCAAAACGCCAATGTTGTTCACCTGTAGAAAGTCCGGGGTGTCACGTGCAACGTGTGGTCGCGTGTTGTCGTATTGGTAGACCACGTTTTGGCATTGGCGGAACATCAGTACAACCACAGGATGTAAAACCTGGTCTATGTAACGCTTTGCCGTGAGTTTACCTTGGCAGACAACAAGTTTTGTCTTAAACCTGTAGTTTATCGCTGCCCAGACCATAACTCCGCCGCCTCCGTACGGATTGTTCTCCACAACGCAATTGCCAACGTAGCGTTCGTGACGTCGCCTGTACACACGGATACGCCCGTCGGAGTTCAATAAGTTGAAACGCTACTCGTCGCTGAACACCAAGTTCTGCCAACGCTGACCGCGATGGTTGCGGGCCCAGATCAGACGTTGGTGACGGTGGCGTAAAGTTAGAACTAAACCACGGTAGGGTCTACGGCAGGTAATCTCGCGTTCCCTAAGTGGTCTTCTAACCGTCTAAACGACTTATTGAATCGACTACTAAACGCAAAGTCGATTCCGCAAATGACGTTGACGTATGAAATTATCTAGTCTGACAGACGTCTTCCTAAACGTGGCCGATTGGCAAAAGTTCCCGTTACTCTAACACGTCGAACAAAACGCCGAATCGACGAACGCGAGACGTTAAAACGTCTGGCGACTTGTTCTTGCGTTCGCCCGCATTCGAGCATGGCCAAAACGCGAGCTCTCTCTTCAGAATTTAGCCTTGGCATTCTTAAATACGAATAATTAATTAGAAAATCTCTAAAATTGTGACTGTCTATCGACTTACACAATACACATGTAATTGTGTAAAATGTGATCGATTTCACCACGTGGTAAACATACATGAGGTGCAAGTGGAAATCATGAGCAGCCACCGGAAATAACATCGGGCTGAATAGAAGCGCACGATTTTTCTTTGCCGTGATTGTCGGTCAATGTGCATGTATACAGACTTCATTTTACCAAAATTTCAAACGGTATGAGGAAAATAACGTCAAATTCCGTTGGGGCGTTTCTTTTGCCCGTTGGTATATAATTTTTGTAAATTTATATATATATCAATAACTAAGTTATGGCTATTAAAGAATCTGGTAAAGGAGTAAAACTCATTGAAGATATCATTAGTCTTTATTACACTTTTAAACAACTTTACATTATGTTAACCTGAATTTTAGTGCGTATTCATCATGCGTGATAAGCAAGTCTGCCTTATTTTATTAACCTGTCGATGCACTACACAAACCCGATAATCTCGTGCAGTTGTAACATGCATGGGCGACTTAAACGCCGATTTCCGGTATTTTACACAAAACACGCCAAAAATAATCTCATGTCATTGAGTAAAACGTCTTACACAGCACCTTTGCTCATATTCACAACTTTATTGTTAATTCTTAAGACTTTCAGCAGCCATGGCACGGCTCTCTAAAAATCAACTTAATTAGGCTATTGGGATGCTGCAAGTGGGTGCTAGGGCTATAAATGTTACACTGCATTTTGGCTGTTCTAGGCAACCAATTCATAATCTTGGTAAACTGATAGGTTATATTGGATCCGTTCATGATCGTCCGAGATCTGGTGTACTTTGTGTGACGTCACTAAGGGACGACCACATCATTAGGCTGAATCACCTTCGCAACCGGTTTTTACCTGCCACAGATACTGCTCAGCAGCTACATGTCAGTGCCCAAATTATCCGAAATCGCCTTAGGCAATTCCACATTCCAATTCCTGCCCGCAGACCATATACTGGTCGGATACTGAGAATCTGCCATAGGGTCGCCAGGTTGGCCTGGACACAGCGTCACTTACGCCAGACACAAACCAGTGGGTTCGGGTTATTGTCAGCTACGAATCTCGCTTTAGAGTTAGTCACGCTGACGGTAGGGTGTAAATCTATCGTCGCAGAAATGAAAGTTTTGCACAATGTTGCATCCGGGAAAAGGATGGGATGGGATTATGGCGGACCGAAAGACTAGCATGTGGTTGTGCACGGTAACCATACAGCACAGGGTTATGTGCATGTTCTGGCAAACACTCTGTTTTACCATACATGCAGGCTCATGGTCCTGTGTAAACTTTCAAACAAGACAATGCAAGGCCACGCACTGCCCGTTTTACAGTCAGTTTTTTTTCTCGAAACCACGTTTAAGTAATTCCCTAACCCGCTGTCTTCCCGGATATGAATCCCATTGAACATATCTTGGACGAGTGAGAACAAATCACCAGATAGACAACTTTTACGACCCCGTACGGGCACTACGTGTAGAATGACGGACCCTTTCTTACATCTTAATCAGGCATTACGTTCAATCCATAATTCGTGTATTGCCAATTCCGGGGACCACACACGTTACTGAGATGTTCTGATGAACAGTATTGGTTTTAATTCAAAGATTCAGAGTCTTAAAAATCTCGTTCACTATCGCATTTTATTCCTAGTTTTTTTATTTGGGCCCCTGGGTCAGGATTTATTAGTGTATAAATTGTTCTTTTGGTTAGATCGACAAAAATGTGTGTAAATTAAAGCTAAATCTCAAAGGAATAAAATGTAATCAGATTTATCCGGATACATTAATAAGAAATTGAAATATGCCCATTTTAAAGTCATGTAAAGATGTTTTATTTTCGTGCGTGTATATGACGACAATTTTGTGCTTATTGCTGAAATTACTAAGGAGTGACATTCTAAGCGTATTAAAATTCTGGTGTTTATAAAATAATCAAGTAAGCAGACGATGTGATTCATAACATAAATTGCAGTCTGTTAGTATATGACATAATTTTCAACTTGCATTAAAGGAGTCGCTGTCCCGGGTTCATGTCAAGGTCACATTTGAAGGTCAGTGGTCAAATATCAGACACTCTATAAATCCAATACCCACTGCAGGATTTCCTTCAAACTTAGCTCAGACGTTCTTCTCAACAAGGCAATGTGCACAATCTATGTCACTGCTGTGCCGGCTTAAGATCAAGGTGACCCTTCAAGGTCAAATATCAGACAATTCTGTTGCCGTCACTATAAACCCAACTCCACATGAGAGGGGGAAGGGGAACTGTTTATTCGCCCAGGCAGCTCTAGTTTTAGTTGTACAATATATACCGTATAAGTACTTATTTCTGCGGGAACTTTATTTCTGCTATTTCTGCGGTTCGTAACGACACCGCAGATTTAAAAACCGCAGAAAATTAAGCCTTCCCATATGTTTATGTCGGAATATGTCAACTACCGGTACTGTATAATTACATTACCCTGTACTGTTTTCGACTTTTTTAGATATGTTTCTTTATTTATCTGTCATCAATAAAATATTAAAAAAAGTTACTTTACTTGTTCTTTCTGTTTAAATAAATATCATGTTTGTATGATTTTCGCTCACCCTAAACTTGATTTTTTTTGTAAAATAAAACTATTATAGTGTCACGGGTGCAATAAACATACCCTATTGTATTTGTACAATATCTTGTGTTTACGTGCAATTTAACCATTGTTTATTTTTCACACTACATTTTACTAAATAATTGATGCAGTATTACAATTAATTGTTGTTATTGCACGTTGTTGATTTTTGTTTATTAACGTTTATATACCGATACATGATGATTATGATGAAACACATTATAAGTCGTCTGCATGTTTACCGGAAGTAATGTACATGTTACATCAACAAATCTTGAAATGTTGTCTGTTTGTATGGGTTAATTTTGTAAAAATATCTAAATTAAAACGCAGAAATAAAAAACATCAATGCGAGAATGATGACACCGCAGAAATAAGATACGCAGAAATTTTAAACCCCTTATTTTAATAAAAATCGCAGAATATTAAGCCCGCAGAAATAAGTACTTATACGGTATGACACACTTACGAACCCGTTCCTGTAACCAACAAATATTGGACAATCAGTGCAAAGTGACGAACATACGTTATCACAAATGTGCAGAGATGTCTCCTTATTCCTCAAATAAGTGTTTGAATCTTAATAAAAATATTTTTGTTCATTTTCCGATTTTCGCCTTATAAAGTTACGGTCAGTGAGTCATACACTGACTGTATACGTAAAATAGAAAAAGCTGAATCCTTAGAGAAAATGTTGCCTGCTTGGTTTGATTAAGTCTGTTAATGGACGGTAAGCCTGTGTTATAGATGTATTCGATGCAATCATACTAGTCAAGTTTGCACAAAACAGTAAACATGTCAGACAGCGAGATAGACTATGATGGTTCTTCACTTGGTGGAGCTTTAGTAAATGCTATTTAAGTTGGATTTTGTTGGGGCAACGATTTGTCATGCGGAATTCCAGCCCAGTTTTTCCGTTTCCATCGCCCAAGTACCCGAAAAGCGTGTGATTCTCATACAGTCATCGAGGTTATTTCTGCAAAGAATGTTAATCCACTGAAAGTCAACGTCGACTTAGGTACTGTGTCAAGCTGTCTACGACCTCAGCCTCAGCAGTTTCAGATTACAAGCTTATCTATAAATGACCATTACTTTGATTTAAAATATAAGGACTTTCGTGAAATGGTTACATTTTGGAGGACGAACGCTTCAAAATAGTAATTTTCCTTGAAGATTGATGGGGTATGATTTCTTCTTTAGGCAATTTTTCAGATGCTTAGTTTGTTAAAGATAGCATGGTAAAAGTAGGGTTTTTTTATAAATTAAAAAAAAAACATTATGGATTCCAATTAAACGTTTAGAATGGATTGGTATTTTTTGGACAATGTTTTTTTTTTATAAGTATGGCAGATAGGAGAATGGCAGTTTGTTTACGCATTTTACAACCAGGACTTTGTGTCAGTCCTATTTAAGTACAATGAGCCAAGAAAAAATCGACTTTTGGAATTAGGTTACATTAATGACTGGGTTTATGTACATACTAATAGAGCAAAGATGGAAAGTCATTTTACATAAGGTCAAAGTCATCTGTGTTAACTTGAATTAAATTTCTGGTAAAACACATGAGACCTCGGGATCGGAACCGCATATATTGCGGTCCATATTTCTGAACCGGTACCGTCTTTACGTATTGTTTGTCCGACTTTGAATATCTTTTCAAATTATTCAGGAGGATTTTCTTTAAAAAATATTATAATCTGCTATTTTAAAAATGGGTCAAATGATATATTTTGATGATACTTTAAGGTATTACGACCCTAATTGGCACTATAAGGAACTAAAAATTGACATCACATATCAGATATATACCTTAAAATACACCTGTATGCAAAATTTAAACAAAGTTTACCGTACGGGAATCAAGTTATGGGCACTTGTCTGAACTCAAGCTAGGATGTTATGAGGGTCCTTTTTTAGAAGTGAGGAACCTTTAAATAATCTGCAATAACATTCTAATGAAAAATGTTTTCCCATTATTTTTTGGTAAGAAACAAATAGTACCATTCAGTTAACAATCCACATAAGCAAAATTATGGTTTCTACTTAAAATTTATGAAATCTGTATGAAAATGTTACCCTACCCCACCCATTTTTACCACGTGTCTGACCATTTTCCTACTTAGGGAGCCTAATTTAAAAAATCCTTAATATTTACGCAAATGAGTTCCTGTTTCCAAAGTTTCCCTAAATTTTTAAAAAAGTACATTGGTTGATCTTGTAAAGTATGAAATACTTTAACCGTCTAGTTTTTATTCTATTACACTTTGAAAATATCAGGTACCATATTTATTACTAGATTTAGCATAAGTTAGCCAATAGATACCTACATAAATTAAAAAATCTAAATTAAACACTTTTTTCTGTCCAAATGGGACATGAGAGATACATAAATAATGTTAAAAGAAAAAAAAGAAAGAAATAAATTTGACCCTCCTGGGGATTGAATTCACGGCCCTCATTTTCAATGTAGTTAACAGTAGTTCTAGCCTATTTGAATACTCTTCAAAGCGGAGGTAATGCATTAGGATAGTAATACCTTAAGATTATGCCAGTTTTTAAAGAAACAGATTGTTTTAATTGATATTTTATTTTTAGAGGCTGTACATTCAGATAATTCGAAGCGATATTTAGATGTAGGAGAAACATTTTTTAAAAGCCGTAACAGTATAGAAAATGCGATCCGTTGCCGAGTTCCTATGGTTAAACAATATGGAAAAAATATTATATTAGGTGCTTATTCGGATATGTTCCTGTCGAAACATTGGTTTATTTCAGCGCTTCACATATGCATTTTTTTGAACATCAATCATTTGTGGGACCTCGCGATATCGAGAGCATCTCATCTTCTAAAGACAAGCAAAAGATTGAGATTTAATTCTCCGTTCTAATGCTGTCACTTGTTTATTCAAGACTGGGGTTCAAGTAACAATTGACAATTTTAACCTGAATATGCGGTTTGCACTGACTGTATTAGTGAGTCTGTGTTATAGGGGTATTGGTCATTCGAAACAATACTGGACAATAGTCCAACCTACACGACAAATATATAATATGAGTTCGTTATCAGTGTTCACTTTAGCTTATTCAGGTAATGATTCGTGTATTTATTCTTATTTGTAGATTGTATACATGTATTACAATATCTTTATCTGTTTCAGATAAACAGTTCTCTGTTGTTTCAAGTGTGACAGTGTGCAGTACGTGTGTAGTGGTTTTATGAACTGTTATTGTATGTATTTATCGATACTTGTCTTTTTTTCTTGTTTATGTATAAGTGTTTATGTATAAGTGCATGGACTCAATTATCACTCTTTCGTCATGGTTCATGGAACTAATGTGTGTTCGAGTTTATATACGTTAAATAGATATTTTATCCAGTCTTGGTCACACATACGAGATAGTAATGTTAAGACAATAAATAATTTATGTTTGGCTGAGGGAACGGAAAGAAAACATAAAAAGTTTAATTTAATTTTTTTAAAATTTCAAAACCCAAACACTTTCTCTTCTTTTCAAAAATATTATCGTAGGTTATATGGCAGTAAAATTAATGTGTAAAAAAAGTTGTTTTGAAATGAAAATATGAAAAGATGGCAACGTATCAATGATATATTTTGGCTTAAAATCTGTTTCTTTTAAAATGATAATTGAAGAAGAAGTTCGTGACATATTCAATGCAATCTTGATTTTTTTTATCTTTTTTACAGCATCCCAAGTTAAATTTTAGAGATGATTACCACTGAAAATGAATTTTTCATTCGTTTTGTCCTCCTTTTGATAAAAGGTGGGACAGATGTATTACGGGTGATGCTAAATCATGAACTTGAAAAGAAAAATGTAACTTTTGAAAACTTCTTATCATCAGTCAAGGATAAAATTAAAAGTGCTGTATACATTACAAAGAAACAGCTCGAGTTGCTGTATCCATTTTCCACAAAACCACCAGACTTATGCAAATGTGACATTTCTATACTAGCTTATTTATTAAATGAATTTTTTACCATAAAAGGATCATCTGAATCCAAAGCTGTAAACACTATAAAGAAATTTAGAAATGACTTCTTTGCTCATCCAAAAACTGCATCACTTGAAGCAAAACAATTCAATTCAATTTGGAATAAATTGTCAATGGCAATATTGACATTAAGCCATGATTTTACCGAAAATGAACGCGATGGATTCAAGGAAACAATAGAACGCTTGTCAAACGATGCCCTTGATATAAACGGTGCTTTGGACACATTGAAGACATTAGATCGAACTGATGAATTTAATGAAAACATACACATACGACTAACCCAACTTGACCAAGCTGTGCAATATTGCCATAAAGGTATTTATGCATATTTTAGCATATTTATATTGTTTTATCTTTTTACTACAGAACATTCATTCATGGTCGGGTAATTAATTTCATGCAAAACACTTTTTCCCGTCGCAAACTATGTTTATTCGTTTCATGTGAAAAGGTAATTATGTAAGCTGTCAGAACACCGATGGTTTCTATGACGTGTAGCAATTCAAGGATTAGGTTTATCTGTATTTTCCAATTGTATATGTGGTATTTTCCAATTGAATGCATGGTCTTTTTCCAAGAGATTTTGTGATTTTCTTTAAACATTAGGGTAAAAATAACATATCGTTAGTCAAGAAAACTTTTTCCTGAGTGAGTTTCTTTTATTGCCTGATGGTTTTGAGATATTTTTAGCTCGACTTTTTTCTTTGAAAAACAGTAGAGGTATTGTTATAGTCCTGGCGGGGTTGCCGTTGCCGACTGCAGACTTGTACCTGACTCATAACATTTTTATTTCTTGGTGTTTTGTCTTCATACTTTGCCACAACAACCCTTGGGACAAGACCTTTCAGACGCTCACACTAATCTTGACCTTTACCATCAATGACTTTGACCGACCTTCAAGGTCAAATGTCTAAATTTTGCTTGTTCTTGCCATTAGTGGCTGTACCTTTGTTATTTTTGAATGGATTGTCTTCAAACTTGAACATGATAATTTACAAGGACAGCCCTTTAAAATAACTAGACAGATCTTGACCTTCCCCCATAAATACCTTGACTTTGAAGATCAAATTATTGAAATTTTCATTTTTCTTTTGCTGTAACTGGCAGTGACTTTGCTATTATTGAATGGATTGACTTTATATTATAACAAAACATTCTTAAGGACAAAACCTTCATGTGTATCAAACTCAATTGACCTTGGCTCTTTGATGACCTTGACCTTGAAGGTTAAATAAATAATTGAACTTGATTACCTTTTACATACGTTTATATCTCTGGACTTTGATTTTCCTACGTCATTGTGATTATCAGTTGTCAAAGAAAAGCAGTCTTGTAAACTTCAAATCAAATTCTTTACTCTTAATTCAAGGAAATTATCAATGTATTAGTATATTATACCTTTATTAATAAAATCACAACAAACGCGTCAATAGAACAGACATTAATTTTCCATAAATTAGAACATTACGAATGAATCTTGGCGTTCCGTATTGTAAATCTTTGATCATATCAAGCTTAAACAGGGTGTATACCCATAACAAGATCCCGGGAAATCGCATTCAGAAAAGCCGGGATCGCATAAGATATATAGATATCCCCGCATTATCACATTTAGAAAAGCCGGATAGTATTAGATATACATGTATAGAGATCCCATAATTTGACCATTACTTTATCTTAATAAGAAAAGCAGGGGTCGTATAAGATATAAGCAGATCCCGTGAATAGACCTGTGCCATAGTATTTTTTTTTAGAAAAGTCAGAATCGTATTATACACACAGATTTCCCGGGAATTGACCACTTACATGTCGCCTTTAAAAAAGCTGGGATCGTATAAGATATAAAGAGATCTCGGGAATGGACCTCTGTCATATCACATTTAGAAAAGCAGGGATCGTATAAAAAAAATAAGATAAGCTGGCAATCGACTACTACCATATCACATTTTGAAAAGCCGAGATCGTATTATATTTAATGAGATCTTGCCATATCACATTAGATATATAGAGACCCCTGGAATCAACCACTGCTATATCACATTTAGGGCAGCCGGGATCGTATTAAACATAGAAAGATTCCTTGATTTGAAAGTGTACCATCTGCTTTTAATATCAGAAAGTTGTTTATCATTCATTTTTAGTGTATCTTATGATCTTAAATAAAAGATGCGACATCGTGTATTACAAAAACTTCGATTTTTCGATTAAGGCGCATTGCTATTTTTGTATTTCAACTAGTTGTAAAGATACTTTAGTCTTAAGTTTAAATCAATAAAATGGTCTATAATAAAATATTTTAACGTTTCATTGCCATCAATTACGACAAATAACAAAGCAAAACAGTTTATTTGTGTTTTTATTTCTATGGAGACGGTCAACTAAAAATTTGTCCTATTTATCCTGTAGTAAATTCCATCACATCTAAGACACAGCATATCCGTAATAGGCATTTGATGTCCATAATTATTAACAACAGTACTATCAAACTAAATTTAGCACAAGAAATAATACATTATCCCTCGGACGCTTTTAATTTGTATTAACACTGTAAAATAATCTAAATAACAACTGGTGTCTATTCTGGTACATAGTACTTCCTGAAACCTTCCACTTTGAAATGCAGTCCTGCAAAAATACACATAAAAAAACTTTAAAGTATTCAGAAATAATACTTCTTGTACACAATTACAAAAAACTATACTTAAGATATTAACAGTCTCACCTTCGATGTATTACATTGGGCCATTTCATTTTTTAAAAATGGTTTGAGGTCCAAAATACAAACAAAAATAACACAATCAGTTCAAACAGAATTGACAAGGTAGATTAGATAATCCTTGAAGAGCATTGTTGTATCTATTTCGATTTTTAAGTGTCAACCCTACTTAAAACACTTTACGAATAGTAAAGTGTGTCAGTATTTTGTTAGTTAAGAGATTTGTCGCATATACTGCAAATAGAAGCAGGTCGTTGGTCTAGATCATTTATTATTATTATTATTGCAATTCGCAACAATTTGTCATATCTTATTTATTTATTGATTTGATGTAAACTTGGGCAATAGACCACTATAAACGAAACTGGCATGTAAAGTTATTCAAATAGTACAATTACTTTTATATGACCTTTTATGTCAAAGTCAAATATTAAATTCAACATAGGCATTGATTTTATTTATTAATTTTTTATTATTATTTTATTTTATTTATTTTACATAATTGAGTTTTAACTTGGATAATAAAACACTTGTGACAAAGAACAACAAAAATTTTGAATTATTCTGATATGACTTTTACCTTAAATTGACCTTGACCATCAAGGTCAAATTATTGCTTAAATTTTCCTAGCAATGTAATTTACAGATTTGATTTTGTACTTGGACAATAGAAACCCATATGATAATACTGACATGTTGAATTATTTTTATATAGCCTTGATTTACCTAGACCTTCAAGGTGAATTATTGAAATTGCTTAAAATGTCATGATTTTGCTATCTTCTTCCAATTTTGATTTATACTCGGACAAAAGAACATATAAATAACAACACCGACATGTTGAATACCATGATACGGCCTTAACCTTTAATTAACCTTTAAGTCCCTATGGTTTTTAAATTTACCTAAATGTTAATTACTTTGTTAGAAATGTATGAATTTGGTTCATTCTTGGACAAAAGAACACCTATTACAAAATTGGAACGCTTATGTTTGCTTGTAGTATTCTGCACTGCAATATTCTTTTCTCAATATGTTTGACCTTTAGAGGTAAGAAAAAGGTCGTGCCATGGCCCGCCAAGCGGTGGCTCTTGTTTTTAAATGTTTAACATTTATGATCGCCAGCTTGTCTTCCCAAGTGCACCAAGACAGACATCTTTTGTGTTAAATGTAAGATGTTTTGAAGTGCAAAATTAGACTAAGATAAGGCTGAAAAATACTTATCTATAATATCAATTGTGTGAAGGGTCCATCTAATTTTTGGACGGCTATTAATCAATTACATACATTAAGATACTATTCCATGCGTAATGCCAATAATTGTTTTGTTATTTTTCAGACATAGAACTGATGAAGAAGCAAATTTCAGAGCTACAAGAAACTTTCAAAAAATCAGGGAATGTTCGACCAAAAAGTAGTAAACAGTAAGTTGTAGCAATAGTTAATAACATTATCAAATGAAACAATTAACTTCAAAGGGTCAGATTCATGTTGGTATCAAAAACTATATCATAAGTGGTTCAACTTATATCAATGTAGCCTCGTTTACACCTATTAAGCCAAAAATATCTGTATAAATTGAATATTATATTTGCATTCCAATCTAGCTTCGTAATCTTTTCTCAAATCCAAAACAATTTAGATTAGGCTACTATTTATTCAATTTAGTCTCGTTTTCATTTTCAGAGTAAAAAATTCATATCACATCCTATACTAGGAATAACATAATTTTGTTAAAAATTGGGCTGTGTGATAAAAAAAAGAGCTCTAACTTGTTACATTGTTGACTATAATACTGATTTTAATAGATTTTATAATTACTCCCCCGGAATAAAAATAATAATTTGTGTTTTCCAAGCTAATCCGGGGTTACATACAAAACTGTTACAGTTTAAACTTCGGAAAATAAGCGCAGCTTATCCACTGTTATTGGTCATGCAACTAATTTTTTTGTTGAAAGATAGCGCATTGTGAAACTTTATCGGTAAAATTATATATTTGTTACTCCCGAAAATAAACCTTTAATGATTACTATTAGGGCTAAAACAAAGCAATAAACACGACTCGTGCTTCGTTAACTATTGGATTTGATAGTTGTGTATTCGTCCAATGTTGTGCTGACATTTCATGATATTTAGCATTGTGACTATCATTTTGTTTCAATTTACACTTGTATAGAGGCAATCGATATTCCAAAAATTCATTACTGTCCAACAATTGTTTTTGGTTGAAAAAGGACCTGTTTTTTATGACGGGACTGGATTTTTTTCCCAAAGAATTGTGGTACTTTTTAATGTAGGTCTGAATCAAAAACATATGTGCATTAATTAAAGTCACGCAAGGTTAATATTTTAAGCGACCGAGAAAATGATAATTGAGTATAAAAAACGATTAAAGCTACGTTCAACTGCAAACATCAAATTAGTATAAGATAAAGTTTTTAACAATTTGCCATACATATTTAACACAATATGCATAGCATTTTACAACCCACGTTTATTACAAAAAGAAGGCCAAAATATGCACAAAAAACTTCCTTTATGTGTTAGTTACGCAGTAGAAATACAGTTACACATAATGAAAAATTCCCAATTAATCGTTCATATATGTTAATTATTACTTGAATCTTGAATATTTCTTCTTTGCCTTAAATCTTCTTCACAAGTTTGATGTATTGAATATGTTCGTTCATCTGGAGGCCATTAGAGTTCATTAGATTAACCTTATTTAATAATGACCAGGCTTTGTTTCTACACAATTAAATCACAATACTAATGGTTACAGCTGTATTTGGATCCTTCGATTGAGTGCCTTAGAACAAAGAACAGTTGATCAAGCAGAAAAAGTACTTTTTTTGTCGGTGTGACTCAAAAGAATCGCAAAGTCATTTAGAATCATCACAATCTCACAAGAGGTTGTTCGGGAAGGGCGGTAGACAATCTGGTTCAAGATATGAACGATAAAGGTTTGAAGGTTGAAGACCGTCAGCGAAGGGTCAAATAGTTTTTACGATCAAATGTCAATCATTTTGAAGACTTGATTTATTTGAATAGACTATTTTGATAGTTATGATAAACAACCATTTAGATGCAATAATCTCGTGCTCTATCAGAAGAAACTGGAACAAAGGTTGAGATTCATTGCAATGATTTTAACTGAACGATTATTGGAGGACTTGAAAAAGGCACGAAAGTAAGTATAAACCATTAATCAAATAGATAACTTGGGTTAGCCCTGTTAATTGTGAGGAGGTCGTCTGAAATTATCTCGGACTTCTGGCTCGACAAAAAAAAAGGGCAAAGAGTTTGATTCCTTGTGAAAAAATTTTTTTGC